>NW_018480050.1:502526-520703 GCF_002113885.1 Mizuhopecten yessoensis | reverse complement strand
GGGTTCGTTACAAATGTCTGAAATACACATATTCTATAGACCTACTGACACATATGTTACAGACCTACTGATATGAGTCACAGCACACATAAACATTTCAGACATTTGTAACGAACCTGTGCTCCGTCGCAAGATCACTCACTTCAAACGCTATCAGTTTCACGCGTCTCGCGTCCACGGACGGTTCCTTAGTTTCTGACGACATGTCAAATAACGAGTCTGTTCTTGAATCTACCGACTGTTGTCAGGTTCCCATACAATCAACAAATAAATTCACGCCTGGATTCTTTACAAAATGAGCAAAGAGAAAAGTTCGAATTAACTTCCAAAAATAACTCCCTCGTGGAGGGCAAGGTCGGATTTACGGTGTTCACTGTATTTGTCCATGCGCGAAATTTGTTCCGGGGAAAAATCGAACAATTTCAAATCTAACTTTCAGCTCAGAGTTCTATTGATAGACCTAAATCACCCTATAGACATATAATACGCAATTTTATTGATACTGAATTGTGGAATAAAATTGAAGTGTTTGTTAAAATTTCAAAGAACTACTTTGTTTGCCAATCTGCACGCGACAATACGCTGTTCAAACTATTGAACGAAATTGTGTGGACTGCCGATAAGGCGAGCATTTTTAATTTTAAATATAAATTATGAGTTAAAAAAGAACATAAGAGGCAGAGAAAACGTAAATATAAGTATTGAACTGTTTTTGTATGGTATTTATGATCTATTTGAATGACACAGCTTTGCAAGCAAACAACATAACAATATGATTTGTTTGCTTGCAAAGCTGTGTCATTCAAATAGATCATAAATACCATACAAAAACAGTTCAATGCTTAATTGAAATCAAAAAAATATGTTTTAAGTATTCTTTGAAATACTTGTATTTGTATACTTGTATACTTTGTATACAAACACCAGTCCTGGACCCTAACGCCATCTAAATGTTTTCTTCCTATGACGGTCAAACTTTGGACATGGCAGAAAGAGAGGCTTCAACATGATACTAGTTCAGGTGTGCTCGAAGCCCTATGAATGCAATTTCTTGTTGTATGAAAACACAGCAATGTTATCATGACCCAAATGAAGCATTGCTATGTTCTTTAAAGTATCCAATGTGTATATACACATAGGCATAATAACGATTACAGTACATCGAATTCTGTAAAACCATTGTCTTTCTGTACCATCTTTTTAATCAGTTTCCATGTGAAATGAAAAATGTCCATTTGCTCAGCAATGATCATAGTCATTTTCCACTTTCTCGGATTCGTAACGAACATTCTGCTTCCTCAACTCGTCATAAACACCGTCGTCAATTCCATTGGTCTGGACATGACCCACTCTCACATGATCGTATGGATCGATCTCTCCAACCGTCTTTCTTTGTTTTTGTACGTTTTTTCTTTTACCACCATATCCGTTTTCTTCTTGCTCTGGGTCATCGTCCTCCAAATAGTGTTGTTGTTGTTGTTGTTGTTGTTGTTGTACCGTTGCTTCAACTCGTTCATTTGCGTCATTATCAAGTACGAAATAATTGTCGTTTCCTTCGTTTCGTGTAGAAACAGGGTTGCATCCTGTTTTTTCAATTACAAAATAATTTTCTTCCACAGACGTTGAATTTGAATTCACCGCCAGCAGAACATTTTTCACTTCTTTGGCCCGATCATAGTCACCGTTTGGAGAGGTAACATCTCTTTCGGCGAAGAAATACGCGTTTCCACCGTCTCCTTTGACCTCAGAAATCGGTTCATAACATTGACTGTCTTTTGTGCATTCTAAAGACCTGTCCTTTGTAAGTATTGGCGTTAAATCCTGAAATTTAGGTTGTTCAGCAAATTTAGCATAACTATAGTCTTTTTCACCAGTTGTTTCACGCTTTGGATCGTCGGCCATATCATAAGTATGTACGTCATTTTCGGTTTCTTCATATTCTACATTGTCACGAACAGTATCTCTCTGGTTATCCTAAAAATTAATAAACTTAAAATATGCATATGCATTCTCCAAATATATCAATTTGTCTTTAAGTAATACAATAGTTTACATTTAAATTATTTGAATTAGAGATAATATATTAAAGTGAACGTTTGATAAATACGTGTCGACCACTGGTACTTTTAATGTATTTCAAAGCTCAAAACTTCATAAACGACAATATGATAATACATTTATGTATTATTGTTTTTTTAATTATAAAGTTACTTTGATTATTTTAAAACAACTGCATTTGATGCTTCAATTTATTTTCGCTACATGAGTCTTTATATTATTTGTGATGATTAGAAAATCGCGGATTAGAACTATAACTACATCAGCACAAGGATCTAATGAGAAGTGTATCACGTGATATCAGTTTACACAAATTTAACGCGTTAATGTAATCTGAAAACAAAAGCAAATTAAAATTTCCTTTTTGAACATTAACCTGTAAATCTTCATATGACGGGTTTGTGATGCAGGATTCAGTGTTGTCGGAGGGTTTCTTACCCCTAAAATCAATAAAAATATTAATGAGATTTCCGCTTAAGCAATTGATAACGAAATCCACGATAATTTTGAACCGCATTTAACTTGTTAAATCTGTGATCAAATTTTGTTAAAGACTTTTATATGAATATCATATAAATATAGGTTACCGTCAAAGACAAAATACGAAGTCAAGTCGAGAATTATACAAAAGTTGAGGATATAACAGAATGTGACAAGTATGTGAAAAAGTAAACTTATGCTCCGAAATGTGTCATTTACTACATGACATCTCCCGTCAAAATATAGATATTGAGTTTATCTTCATAGACACTAAAATGTCATAAGTTAATAATACCTTAAGAGTGTGACTCGGATATCTAAACCCGACGGATGACTATCTTATTTGTTTTATCCAAGGCTTGTCATATTTACTCCTTCAAAAGTGTTTCTCATCTCATTCTGAATATTAAGTCATGATAACGACCATACAACTTCCTCATCTTATAACATGTTCAATCCATCAACAGGGGCGCTAGTATATATTTTACTTTATCAATAATAAAAATATTATGAACTCTACTTCACATCCCCCACCCATCTAATTATTTTTAGCTTAATATGAAAATACACAATACAATATCTTTGGCAATGTCTATCCCAAATATTGCAGTACGACGCATTGTGTGAAAAGTCGAACATGTCTTAAGTACCTTCTCTTCTTTCGAAGACATACAAAAACGGCAACGCTGACTAACGTTATCACGAGAGCAATCACTCCCCCGACGGCCGCTAGTGTAGGTATATGATCTCCATTGGATTGACTGGCTACAAAAGTAATGAAACAAGCAATATTTTGATAACCTTTATTGATTTGAAGTGTCGTTCCAGAAACCAAAGGGGAGCTTAAGATATCATTTATGAGCAAATGGTGTTTGGTTTGCAGAAGAAAATATTGTCCTTTTTATTGTTAAAGTAATTGTAGATGATAACTTAACATGTTTTTCTATGTCACGTGAATCAAAAGGAACAGAAACAAAGAATTGTACGAAAATAATAAGAACATTTGTATATATATGTATTTTTGCTTGGACATAATAAAAATACATAGATATTAAACAGTCTTTAAAAATTTGTGAACGACTTTGATGTAAAAAAAAAGCCTTCAGAGCACAGCTGACTTATATTATTGGATTTAACCACTCACCTGTTTTTGCTAAACTTAACGACACTGCTATTGTAGTTGTCGGATTCATGTTATTCAATGGAATCCTTGATGTGGTATAGTCGGTGCTATGTCCTGTCGTTGAAGTCACCGGTTGAGTCTTTGAGAAGTCTAATGAATAAGGAATTTAAGAAGTAAAATCTGATACAAGAACATCCGGTTACGAGAACAATGTTAAACACATATTTAAAGTATAGCTGTTGATTACAATACAGAAGGAACTAACCTATTTTGGCGGAACTTAAACGAGATGGTGTGGTGTTGATATATTCAAAGCTCCGAGGGAAATCCGTCGTCATGTTGGGAACGGTGTTTGCCGTTGTCGTAGCAGCGACAAGTGTTGATGTTGAGGAGTCTAATGCATTTAAATGAACAAACAAAATGAGAAAAAAGAGAAATGCATTTTTCGGAAGTTTGTATGAAATAATGACATACTACATGAAAGTTATTTTTGTTATTGTATAAATTTATTATTCGTTTATTTATTTCCTTTTGCATGTTTTTTACTATTTTATTTGTTAGTTTGTTATTTATTTATCATTTATGTGGGATGTTTGTTTTTGTTTTGTATTTATTTGTATACTTACACATACAATTGCAGAAATACTTGAAGCATTTATCCTCGCTACATTCGGTACAACCATATGCATTGTCCTTACACTCGCATGAATAACAAGAACAATCATAGTTGGTGACGTATTCTTGAAAATCACTGTAGAAAGTGTCTATGTCGAAAGATGTTTCGTTAACATCAAATCGAAGCTTCGCCTTGTAATGGCATGTAGGATCCTCGTCGCCATCTTCACATTCGAGGTTATGGACTGATAATGAATGCAATAAAGGCAGTTGTTCTGTTGTTATTAATGAAATCTCACACTATAATGTTAAACATATCTAGATAGACTTATAAACATTTAAATTGTTGGCATCTCGTATTAAACTGACCAGGATTTTGTTTGCCGTATAACCATACATATTGGAATATTTCTTCATATTCGTGCAAGAATAATTACGTATTTAAGATTTGTTTTTTAATACAACATCTCGCTAAAGTTTAAAATGAAAACTTTGCTTGAAACCAACAAATGGTGTCATTGAACATTTTTATAATGATGTTATATACTAATTGCATTGGATTCATTAACAAATGTGAATGAACTTGCTTACTCTTTTTGTAGATCCTTGCAGATCTGATCACACCTAGTGTCAAATGAACTTTGGTTTTTCCAACGCTTTCAACGTATGTACATTTGTTTCCTTTGATACATGTCAAAGAAGCAAGTGCATGGACTTCCGTGCATGTCCCGTCAGATTTGCAGTTTTTATTTACCTTTTTGATTGCCTTTTCAACGTTGGTTCTTCTTTCTGAAAATAAAATAAGTAACGCCTGATACATACTTCTAGTAGTCAAGCATCAGCATATAACCAAGTGTTCCATACGATTTTTAACCCTACATGTACCTAACATTTGTTCAGGTTAAATGTAGTTCAGAAAGCAATCTACCGGTATTTAACTTAGAAAAATGGTGGTTTTTTTTGTTTGTTTTTGTTTTATATCTGACAGCGAATTTGTCAATTATTAAAAAGGTCAGGGTTGTTTCCGTTCTCTTTTATGCCATTAAATATGTCAAATTGTCAGTAGAATTGAACTTTAAATATTAAAGCGATTTTCCTCAAAAGCTAAGTTATAACATAAAAAATGAGTTGGTTGCTTGAGTCAGAAAAAGTGAATGGTTGTGAAGCCAGTATGAGTGTTACCCAAAGTAGTCTATATTAACCGAATGATAGATAGGTTAACTTTTGATATTCTTTGAAAATTATAAAACAAACATACAATTTATTTATTACTTATCATTAGGACTGAGTTCATAAACAAACGACTGCACTCATAACTGATCTCTCATAACAGCAGTTGAATTGAAAAAAAAAATTGCATTACACTGTATTCTTTTATCATATATACATTGTAATATCTATATCACAGTCAAGACGTGTTAAAAATGTGTTCTTTAAATGTCATCAAAAATCCCTTGAAATAAGAAAAAGGAAGCACCTATTTGAAAATGTTGTTTCATTGCAAAATGCGACCATTACATCCAAACTAAAGGTCAAAAGCATGGACATCCCTGTCTGAAGTGTTAAGAAATTCAGCTATGGGAAAGGTGACTATAAAATATTTTATGAAATATTATTTCTAATTTTTGGAAACAAAATATAGTTTATTCTAAAGCTGATATTTCGAGGTAACGGTCAACGAATGAGATTGGTAGTCAACTGATATTTTTGAATTAAATATGTTAAATTTTCCGTAAATATTTTCGAACGCAAAAAGCATCGAAAAGTTCATTTTGTTGTATATATACAATGAATATATCAGCATAAAACATCATATCTGTATTTTAAAAAAATGATTTTCAACTAAAGTCGACAGCTTGTATCCAGTAAAGCTTTAACATGAAGCGTTAACCAATTTATATTAAAGTTGATTACTAGTTATTGAGATAATGTTTCATAAAAAATACAATGCTATAGAGCACAATTTCCCAGTCAATTCGTGATAACCATCCGTGTCTTTGATTATTCCTTTTTGTATTCTTAAACAATTTTCGAAATCTTATTACACATTGAAATAGGATGACTTATGCAAATTATGTATTTTCATATCAAAATACAATTATTGAATATCCTGTACCCGTTTCCATATTGAAGATAATCAATCATTTCATTGAAAGGGTATTATTCTTTAAATCTCGTTTGTCCAAATCATTACAATAAAAATATGAAATTTAAATATCAATGGATTTCAGAATTGGGCTTGAGTAAAGAATTTGGACTTGAATAGTTTTAGGAGTAATGGTCATGGATCCATTTTTCCCAGCAAGCTGATACCTCTTTGATTTCTAGTGAATTTCGTATAGGAGTTCCGTTCCAATGACATATGACATATGTATTTCATTCAGAAATATCAAAACGTATTATTTGTAGTTACAAACCTGACTCAAGCTACGTTTTCAACATACCGTTTCCATACAATGTACATGTAGTAATGGCTGTAGATGTCCTCATGGTCAGAACATAGGTTAATATCAATGAAAAGTAGACAATATGGTCTGCGAAAGAAAAACAAAAAATATGAATATATCTTTAAAATATGTAGTGTTATTAACTGTAAAAATTACTGTCTAACCGTTCTAAATTCCCATGTTGATCTTCTCCGTATGTGCTTCATGTAGCAGTGAAGGCTTTTTTTAATTACAAAACCATATTTTCAAAATGATTTCTCAATGAAATAAATAACAAAATACTTTTTACGTTTTGGTTAACATTTCTGCCATTGTTATTACAAAAAATTGCTCCCATCATCTTCCGTTTTAAAATGATCAGAAGTACCTTCAGAATTTAAATACATTTCATTTTCAAAAGTTTGCTATCAGCATAAAGCATAATTACAGTTACGTATGTGTCCCTATTTTAACCATCATACGGCAATGCATGCTGTTGGCCTTAATCGACGGATAAATGCTATGTCATGACAATAACATAGTTTACCGACCTGCATCTTTAGAACAATTTTCCTGACATCACATTTATCAATAATGGACTTTTACTGAGGTGAATATGTGGTTATATAGACCCGAGGAAGTGGTATTGAACGAGACAAAGTCTTTGTTTTGGTCCGTATAACCACATTTTCACCTTTCACTTTAAGTCCATCATTGATAAATGGAGCTTGGAACATTCCCTTTTAAAATGTCTGTTTGGTTCTTATCAGTATGATATAAAGGTTGCATTTCAAGTTGTTATACTCCAGCAATTTTCCATTTGCTTTCATCGTTCATATCTCAAGCCGAACGACGCGCGTTTACAAATAACAAAGCGGTCGGAAAGAACAACGAGTCTCGTTTGCGTCGGTAAAAGGGTCAATATCTAAACAAGAGACTATTTGAACTATAGTTTTTAGAATATTACAGCAAGGGGAACAAAAAGACAATCCAAATATTTGAATAAGGTTTGAATTGTAGATACTATCTTTATAAGTTTCTGAACATGACAGCTTAATATGACGTCACAGTGATGACGTTATTACTCACATGATACGGTTATGTGTCCGCTACGGTTACTGGGGACAAGACACATTAAAAATAAACCGTTAAATTAATTTACACATTTACAATTTATTTTTACTCAACAACTGAACCAACAATCTAACATTTATGTGAGGTTTCCCTTAGAATTGATGACAACAGTTCAAACATTTCATGCTTTTTCAGTTTTAAGGATTGGTACTTTAATCTTTTTACGACAGACAATTTAATAATACAATTAAACAACGTTTTTCTGGTATAAAAAAGCACTCCATAACACAGATGTTAAAAAAAGTACAAATCTAAACTACTTTCTTATTGAATTATTAAATGATTTTTTCAAATGTTCTGAAAAAGTGGCCGTAACGGAATGAACATAAACGAAACGGCAAAGACTGTTTGTTACACAATTTCGATGCACAACATCACATTCCGATATATCGACCTATATCTTTATTCGTAGTTCATAAGAGTTACAAAATTTAAGCACAACCATTCTCACTGCACAATGAATGGATAGCGTAAAACGGTATTATAAAATAAAAATTATATAAGTTAAGTTCTATAAAGTTCCTTAATACAGAACAAGAAAACTTATAACTTTTAACCGTAAGGAAATGTAAATTCGAACGTAATATCTCAATCATATTTTTTAGAAATTTCTGCCCAGTTATTTGGGCTCATTTGAAGGTGGCGCTTGGTAACATGGGTTAGTTCCGGTGTAGGCGTAATGACATGGGAATATTTGTACCAAATGACGTCATCAATAAGAGGCCAGAAGTACCTGTTAACACCTACTTTATGTAGTACCTTAACCTCTACTTATTCCTGGTCCACATCCAAAATTACTCCCGGAAATGGAACACCATCATATTCCACTACACACCATTGCCCTATCATATCTGTAACAATAATACCTTATGTAAGAGATCTAACATTGTTTGACCATTTCTCTTAAATTGCATTGAGGTACTCGCAGAGTCAGACACGGGCAAGGTACTCGCAAAGACAAACACGGGCAAGGTGCTCGTGGAGTCGGACACGGGCAAGGTACTCGCGGAGTCGTACACGGGCAAGGTACTCACGGAGTCGGACACGGTCAAAGTCTTCACCGAGTCGGACAAGGGCAAAGTCACCACGGAGTCGGACACTGGCAAAGTCATCACGGAATCGGACATGGACAAGGTACTCGAAAAGACGGACACGGGCAATGTACTCGCGGAGTCGGACACGGGCAAGGTTCTCGCGGAGTCGGACACGGTTCTCGAGGATTCGGACAAGGGCAATGTACTTATGGAGTTGGAAACTGGTACGGTACTCGTGGAGTCAATTGCATGCATGGTGTTATCAGAAACAGATACAGGTACCATATTTGCAGCAGCAGATACTGGATACTCACAGTATCGGAGATAGGCAACGTGATCGCAGATTCAAATGTGACTGTTTTAAGTCGGTGTTCCTCGGGTCAAAGCAAGGACGTATTGCTGGTCTTGAAATAGAGCACGACAATGGTCTAGCCGCAATTACTGTCGAGTCGTGACAACTTAATTCCGGATGCAGTATATATCATTTGAGTCACAAATGTCTCGGCCGAACGAAACTGCTTTGTCCGTCGTTCGTTTAATCAGACCGCCGATTCCATCCGGGCATCTTTACCGTGCCCAGGCTTCTCTAAAGTTCCATGACGCATGCTTAAAACCATACTTATGAATCATGTGGTTAAACAAGAAGAATTTTTTGCGAGACCTATACTGGGTTGTAGGACGATCAGATACGAAATGAATGGTATCTATCTTGTCATTGGCGCTTCTTATACCTTCTAATATTGGGTGAAGATGAGCCCAAATTGCCACTGGGTCGTGTCTAGTATAAGGCGACAATGTACAAAACGACGATAGTTTTTCATTTTTGGAGTAAAAACACCAGTGTGAAGGGACACCAGATTTCTGAATGCTCCAAAATGCATGCCCTGCACCTCTTCGCCCAATTTGCAGGTATAGTTCTCGGAAAAATCTATATGCATAATGCAGTCATGCTCGTTTAGATTTTCTTTGAGATTGCGTATTTCTTTAAATTGGTGGTTTATATTAAGTTCATGTCTACACATTTTGGATGATAACACTGTATTTGTTTCTTCTAAAAGATTTCCAAGTGAACCTTTTCTTTGACTGTACTTGGCATTTGTTTTTCTATTAGTTTGGTTTCACAGTCCGTCTCTCATCTATCTTGTTTTGCCAGCAAAACTCCCACACTTGCTTTCCTCCCTCGTATTCTCCCATACATCTTAATTTTTTTCCATAACATTTCTGAAATTCCCTGTGCATACACTCGTTTTCCACTTTCTGGCAACATCTCTCTCTACAGAGTTCAAAAACCGATCTGTTTTAAAAAAAAAAGGTTATGTTCAACTAATCTATTAATTTTAAATTAAATATTTGAATGAATTTTACATGTGCATGTATCCCTTTTGCCAAATTTTGGATCTAAAACCCAAAATGATTTCAATCTGCAAAATGCCGTGTATGATATCATTTTGTTAATCGGTTGCGACACGTAGATCTTGTGAAGATTTTTCTAGAGTATTGTTCATGATTTCACTTTGTTTTTCTCTCTCTATTTCTCGTAATGGTGTCATTTTAGCGGCTTCATACGGGAAATTATGTCCAGTTCTAGAAATTTCTGCACATTTTCACTCACCTCTGCAGAAACGGTAATTGCGTTTCTTCTTCTTTTATATGCCCATTGGTCACCGTTGACTTTTGAAGACCTGTGAAATACCACAACGCTTTGCTTAGTGCACAACTTTGTATTTCTTCAGACTATCTCTGGATACAAGTTTTCCGATCAGCCGCCTTTGCTTCTCTGATTTCAAGCTTTCATGTTTTCCCCACAGATTCTTCACAATTAATGTGTTAAGTAAGGCATCTCTTCCATTTTCTTTCTTCTGTGTGGATTTCATAGGTAACACTTTCTTTTCCATTCTCTGAAATCTCTTTCGAAATTTATCTGATTTTGGCGGGAATTTTTTTTTCTTTAACCTTCGTAAACTCTTGCTGTAGTTTTCTATAGTTTTTCCTTACAGTCTTTATACCAGCTATTATCTTGCGCAAAGCCATTTGCTGACGCGAGTCATTAAACTTGTACAGATGAAACTGGGGACGTCGGGGGTGATAACACATTTTCTAACGTAGATATCATCTTCTTCTGTTGCGTTCTCTTTTCCGTTTCTGTATCTTCCGTTGCGTTCTCTGTTTCCGTTTCTGTATCTTCCGTTGCGTTCTCTGTTTCCATTTCTGTATCTTCCGTTGCGTTCTCTGTTTCCGTATCTATATCTTCCGTTGCGGTCTCTGTTTCCGTGTCTGTATCTTCCGTTGCGTTCTCTGTTTCCGTGTCTGTATCTTCCGTTTCAGTCTCTGTTTCTGTTTCTGTATCTTCCGTTGCGGTCTCTGTTTCCGTGTCTGTATCTTCCGTTGCGTTCTCTGTTTCCGTGTCTGTATCTTCCATTGTCTTCGTTTCTTACTTATTGCTCTCTCATCTTCAGATGAATTTTGTTCTTTTGCAGTCTGATTATTTTTGTCGTATCTTGATTTTTCCTTCCTACGATAGATCCATATTTTTGCGGATCACTTTTCAATCTTTCTCTGTATTTTCTCATTCGTTCTGCCGCGGACATACCCATTTTGTAGTATTTGCTTTTTTCAAAAGCAACAGTTTATCCTTCTCTTTAAGGTAGCTATCTCCACTATTTTCCAACCAAATTTCACTTAATTTGCTTGCGAAAGAATATTCTAAATGATATTGACATAAAGTGAGTTGCCCGTCCAAACTTTTTATGTAGTCGTCAATTTCTTTTTCCGTTACCTGTAGCGCTCATTTGAGTTCTCGTTCCGTCATCTGTTTAAATATGTATATTATTTTTTATTTTATTTTATTTTTTTATCAATTTATTTTTCCAATAGTTTTTCATAATATATGTACAGAACAGGTATTTTCATTTTCACACTCTCTAACACACATTTTGACACTTAATTCACTCATCATCAACATCATCCTGAATGTTGTCGTCATCCTCATCACCATCATCATCATCCTCACATTCATCATCATCATCATCATCACTATTATCATCTTCCTCATTCTCAGAATCATCAACATCATCACCATCATCATCATCCTCATCCTCATCCTCATCCTCATCCTCATCCTCATCATCATCATCATCCTCACAATAATCATCATCATCCTCACAATCATCATCATCATCATCGACATCATCATCAGCATCCTGATACTAAACGTTCAAACTATCGTTCCTCATAGCCATCATCATCATCCTCAACGTCATTGTCATCATCCATACAATGTGTGTCATCAGCAACACACCTCAACAGACAGCCACTGAACCAAACTGCAACATCATTTTTTTAATTGGTACATTCAATATTTGACATCAACATACTCAACAATCATGATTAACTCATTCATAAAGAGGAAGATCAGCATAACACTTTTTCTTTTCAATATATTATTACATGCATACACATTTTTATGACAGACAACATAATCCACATCATGTTATATTTTATTTCAGAACCAAATCATGTACTTCACTTCAATAAAAAGCATGAACAGATAAACCCACTCCTATACGCTTTCACTCACACACACTCACATGCACTCTATCTACAAAAAGATAAAACTCCTGTAATTGCTTTATCTGATATGTGTATAATATTGTCGAAAAGGAAGGAAAGAGAAATAAGAGAGAAGAAAGGAAAAAGAAAAGGAATGAATAGGCATAGATATTCTGTTGCAAAAAATATCATATTGATGAATTCTAGGGATAGATACCAGAGACAGGGATGTCAAACTATACTCATATAGTACTTAAAAATATATTACCAGAACCAGCAAAATATATTGCCAGAGTACAGGGCAGTTTCAATAGAATTAATTCATAATTAACATATATTCAAAATAAATTAGTCCACAAGCTCTATTAGCCGCATCCATTTTTCCCAGTATGCAGTAAATTTCTGCATATAGCATTCACCTTTAGCAGTTGCAATATAACTTTGTACAGTGTAATGGTCCTTGATTTTAAGAATTAAAGAGTTGTTATTCAACATTCTATTGTTACATCTAGAACTGTAAATGTATTGCTTAATTATTAAAAGTATTTCGTTATCGCTCTTATTAAACCGTTCTGTTTGTGTAAACAATCCTAATATGAAAGTGATTTTATTGTATTGGAAAGGAATTAGCAATGCATCTAGGATAGATTCAAAACTTTGCAAAAAAGACTGAACTTCTTGGCATTCCCATAATAAGTGCACTATAGTTTCTTCAACTTGATTACAAAAAGTACATAGAGGATTATCTGAGATACCTACTTTAGATATAAAAAAAATTGTTGTCAGTATATGATGCGAATTTCGAAACTCGAAACATTGTAGCTTTGTATTAGAAGTAACTTTGAAAGGGATTAGATGTATTCGTTTCCAGTTTTGGTCATTGATGTCAAGTTCAGCATTCCATTTAACCTGCCCAGTTGGAATTATTTTTCTATTTACCAGTGTGTTGTAAAAATGTTTTGAGCCTTTAGCAGAGAAAATAAAACTTTCCAGATTAACTGGAATATATGGAAAAGAAATTTTTAAAAATGGCATCTCATTACCTGCTAACAACTGTCTTACTGCAGCCATAACACCATGGAAAGTTAGAAAATCTGTGTTTATTTGGAATAAATCTATAAAATCCGGAAAATTGAAGAAAGAGTTATCCTTCTTGAATAAATCACTGATTATAACTATACCTTTGTTATACCATTCTCTGTAAAATACTGACCTTCTACCAACACATATTTGTCTATTAAACCATATTGGAGTTTTCATGACCTCTTTCCCTTTTCCATATGGGTTTTCCTTCTCAGCCTTTCTTAGTCTTTCCCATGCCTTCAGAATATCTTTCCAGAACTGGTTATTGCATCTATTATAACATGTTTGTAAATAGTCATCCCCAACATAAGCAAGTAGGTTAATATCTACAATAGACTTAATAATATGCTGCCATTTACCTTCACTAAGGAAAAGTCTCTTGACCCAACTCAGTTTCAGAGAAGTAATAAAAGCCTCTAAATTAACCATTTTCAATCCCCCATCAACATAGTTTTGTATAATAACACCCCTCTTTACTTTGT
This sequence comes from Mizuhopecten yessoensis, assembly GCF_002113885.1. NCBI lineage: Eukaryota > Metazoa > Mollusca > Bivalvia > Pectinida > Pectinidae > Mizuhopecten > Mizuhopecten yessoensis. The sequence continues at coordinate 506,719 of NW_018480050.1, read as the reverse complement.
CAGTCTTACTGTTCCACATATACTCAAACAGGATAGAATTCAGAGTTGATATAAAATTAGCATCTGGGTTAGGTAGAGCAATAAATAGATGGTTGAACTGAGACAGCATAAGTGATTTTATAACATGAATTTTGCCAATAGGTGTCAATGACCTTCTACTCCAGGTTCTAATTAGAGCTTTCAGTTTAATGAGTTTTTTGTCATAATTAAGCTTCGGTATCTGATGTAAATTCAAGCTGAACTCTATTCCCAATAAAGTAAATTTGTCCTTTCCCCATACTAGGTTCATTTCTGGTAAAAAGCTGACATCACTAAATCTCATACTGCCAATCCAAATAACCTGAGTCTTGCTAACATTAATCTTTAATCCGGAAATTTTAGAAAAACTGCTTAATTCATTAAGTACTTCTCTCAAAGATCTTTCAGAGCCATCTAATATAAGTGTGGTGTCATCTGCATACATGGAAATTAGGATAGGACAGTCTTTGATTTCTACACCTTTAATATTTTTGTTATTCTTTAACCTGATTGATAAAACTTCCGCACATAAGATAAATATGTATGGCGCTATAGGGTCGCCTTGACGACAACCCCTTCCAATATGAAAGAAGGATGACAAATTCCCTCCCTGATTAATAGCTGAATTGACATTTTTATGTAAAGTTTTAATCCAATTTCTTATACTATTTCCAAAGCCAAAATATTTAAAAACATTATCCACAAATTTCCAAGAGACAGAGTCAAATGCCTTCTCAAAATCAATCATAAGTAACATTCCTGGGATATTCTGATCTTCTGTATACTGCATAATATCATAAACAAGACGGGTATTTTCTCCAATATAACGACCAGCTAAAAAACCTGTTTGATCACTACTTATAACCTTATCTAAAACTGTTTTTATTCTAGAAGAAATAACCCCTGATGCTATTTTGTACACAATGTTCAATAATGATATTGGTCGCCAATTTTTCAACAAATGTCTTGGTTTATCCCCTTTTGGAATGCAAGTTATAATCCCTTGTCTTTGAGTGACAGATAACTCCCCAGAAGAATAGCCAAAATTAATTGACCGTACCACAAAACAACCTAACTGCTTCCAAAAACATTTAAAAAATTCAGTAGTAAAACCATCCGATCCTGGGCTTTTATTATTTTTCATATTTTTTAAAAAACGTCCAGCTTCCTGGAGTGTTATCTGCCCTTCAAGCTCTGTAGATTCATTATTTGTCAACTTGGGTACATTACATTTTTTTAAGAAGTTATTAAGATCAACATTATCCACGTTATTATCCTTATACAGGCTTTCATAAAAGTTCTTAACTTCTATCAGTATATCTTCCTGCTTAACTATAATGTCTCCATTGTCCTTTTGTATTTTTGGAATAATTTTTGAAACAAAATTCCTATTTTCTAAGTTAAAAAAATATTTGGTCGGTTTTTCACCCTCCTCTACCCACTTTGCCCTTGAACGAACTATACTACCCTTAATCTTATCTAATCTAATACCCTCAAGCTGTTTTTTCTCTGTTGCCAATGTTTCTAGATCAACAATATCTTCAGACTCCAACTTCTGTATGTTTTCTCTAAGCTCCTTCTCCCTTACATTTCTATTTTTTTTCCTATAAGATGCATATGAAATTGTCTCACCACGTAGTTCCATCAATAAAGTTTCTAAAAAAAGTTGATCACTTATAGTAAACTGTAAATCTTCCCCAGGTATGTCTTTCAAACAAGTAATATTATATATTGGCAGGCAGTAAAATTCTTTAACCCTTAAAATTGTTTTTTTAACTAAGTCATGATATTCAGTTTCCTGTAAAAGAGAGTTATTTAGCTTCCATAAACCCTTCCCTTTCCTAAATTCGTTCAATTTCAATGATAATATGGGATATGAATGGTCTGTTCTGTACCCTGCCTCAATACTTGAACCTTGAATACTGGTTAAAAGAGATTCAGACACAAGAAAGTAGTCTAGCCTAGCCTGTTTTATTGGGGTCCTTTTCCTCCATGTATATCTCCTAGTCTCTTCATGTTGATCCCGAAAAATATCAATAAGCCCATTATTCTCGGAAATTTCTAACAGTTTATTCCTAGCCCTTGGGTTGTTAATATTCTTGTAGCTGTTATCATAATCTAACTTAGGGTTAAGAACACAGTTAAAATCACCACATATAATATTATTATCATTATTAAAAAGATTTATAGCATCTTGGATCTTTGTAAAAAAAATCTGGGCAGTCTTGATTCGGACCATACACAGTTACGAGAGTAGTTTTTGTGCCTTCTATTATAGTATCAAGCGCTAAGAAATTTCCAGAATTGTCCTTTTTTTCCCTTAAAATCTTAACTTCAAAATTATTATTAAACATAATAGCAACACCCCTAGCATTTGACCTAAAGGAATTGAAAAAACAATCACACCCCCATTCATTTCTAATAGCATGTTCATTTTCCTGAACAAAATGCGTATCTTGTAAACAATAGATGTTGTATTTTTTTTTCCTTCATGTATGCGAAAACGTCTTTCCTTTTAAACTTATCGCCCAGACCCTGACAATTTGCTGATAACAATGTTATTCCATTCACGTTACACCGCTGTCATACACGTGACGTTTTACCCTTGATAGTAAGTCTGGCATCCCTGTGAATAAAGAAAGAAATAGAAGGAAGAAGAAAGAAAAACCTAAAATCATATGTTTGAGGTCTAGAGTCGATAACCACTGACATACTCACGCTTCAAATAGAAAAGAGAAAAAAATATTCACACCATGCATGTATATGTATATTTTTATAAAATGTAGTAATAAATAATTGCAAATAGATATAACGTAACAAAACATTCACACAACTGACTTGTATGTTGTTATGATTTCAAATTTACTTTTTCTCTATTTGAAAGTCAAGAAAACATGCACTGAATATGTCCTTCATCGTTACAAGCTGTCTTTACCGTTACACTGAAGACTACAATTATGTGTAGCGAAGAGGACCGTTACGGAGTAGACATCTTTCTGAATCTTTATCCTGTAAACGCTTAAGGTGATTGGAGTGTATTGATAAACGGAAACAGGAAGTACATCCCTTGTTGAAAATCCAATGTAGGGAGACAGTATCACAATTTCCGCAAATTCTAATGTTTAATATTAAACTGATGAATATTGTATGTTTATTATTGACAAAACAGTATGTTCTCTCAATATTTAAGTATTTCAAAGCAATCCAGGCATTAATTCAGGGGTTTTTTAACAATGAGTCACATGTGTCAATTTTTCTGTACTTCAGGAAACCGGCTACCTATTTCACTACTGTGAAGTTTTTCAAGAACGATAACTCTTACCTGCAATTACTATGTGTATATGGTTTTATTATAAAATGTCAATTTTTATATCGTCTATAGATAATTAATTTTACACAATTTCAGCATTTTTGAAATTGATATTACATCAATGCAATACTAATCTATGTCAGTATCATTTTTATTGACATTATTTTGAGAAAATATTGTGTCTTTCATTTTTTTTTTTCAAAATTCACTCCTTTTTACATAGATTTCCATTTAAAATCCTTAAAATTCTGACAACCTATATCTTTTTGTGGCAGAAAATTTTCTTTACTTTAAAGCAATATCACTACAAAATTTGAAGAAATTCTACTGATACATGGTGACACAATCCTGTTATCTTAATAACTTTATCAACGCTATTCGTAACCTTTGGAATTTTAACTTATCATATCAAGAATGAAAATGCACTTAAAGGGACATCACGTGAAAAGGCGTTTTTTTTTTAATGAATGTATGTATTGTATGCATTTCCACTTATGTTACCTCGCTATCCCCATATTCATAGTCCGTTCCAAATGTCCAGTTTGACCACTTGAATTGTTCGGGAAAGCCCGGCTAAAAATAGCGCCGATAACGTCACCTGATTAGGCAGCAAACACAAGTGGTGCGAGCGAGATGAAACGGTTTGCAAAGGGGCCCTCAGAGAGGGGCCTCCAGGCAACTGCAACTTCTTACCGCACTATGAAACCAAGTTATATGATTTCTAATTCCGTATTCAAACTTATTGAATAGTAATTATTCATCATCAGAAGTGAATTGCACACTTGCCAATATTAAGAATTTAAATTTATTTAGCTTTTAACATAAATTTGTTGCCAATAAAATTAAACAAAGGATGGGGCACAAG
>NW_018480050.1:496687-499531 GCF_002113885.1 Mizuhopecten yessoensis | reverse complement strand
GTATGTTCATTGCCATGGCTTGATTTTGTTGTGAGGACTGACCACCCATACGATTTCTTTGTGGAGAGAATCTTCAAAGACTCTACACTTTGGGAGTCAATGGTGATAAAACTATCAGCATTCTACAACAAAGTTTTGCTTCCCGAATTGGCTTCCCCCCGTTTTGACAAGAGTCCTGGAATTCGAGAACCTGGTGTTTGGGTAATTATGATGTTGTGTTGTGGTAACATTCTGTAGGGAAACTTAGAGGAATTTTCCTCATAAATACATGCAACAGTGCCAATGTTGGTGATAATTGAATGAAATCTGTGAGGAAATAAAAAAATAAAATTGTATTTGACTGGTATTCAAATGCGAAGTAATCCATAACAAATTTATAGTGTAAATTATAGGTTACTTGTATGAAGTTAATATGGGTAAAAAACTGATATGGACAATTGCACATGTTTGTTACAAATATTTCATTGTTATTGCATATAAATGACATTTGATGAGTGTGAAACATCTGTGCTGTTTATTTCACATCATGTTTAGTTTAGCATTATTGATAGACGTTAAATGTTTATATGCTGATGTTTATAATGGAACATACTGATTTACATGGTTATGATGATTGATTACACAGAGTGCACACATTTTTCTCATTATAAAATTTGGGGGACTTAGCATTCATACAGCTAATATGATATATGTGTTTTGATGTACATGGTTTGATTTTAAATTATGTATTGAGGTGTTTTGTTCTCCATATGATTATGTATAATTTATTTTCTCATGCAGTTTGACAAACCTTACACAAGAACACGAACAAGCAGGAGAGCAGTTCCATCATCTGCTGAACAGACTCAAACAGGAACAGATATTCAGATTAGGTAAGAAACATACTTTAGGAAAACAATTCATTTTTTTTATAAAGTCGGTGTAGAAAAGTGAGTGTAGTAATATGTCTTAAATACATGGGTTTCTCCTATGATATTAGAAACACATATATTTAATACATACTACTACACTCAGTTTCTGTTGTTGAAAGCTGAAGGTGTGCCTTGCACTATTTTTAAGTCATACTGACGTTCAACTGTAGGTCCAAACAGTAAAAGATGATATGAAATGTATTATGAATGGAGACAACCATTATTTGAAGAACAAACATACTGTGTAGCTAGGCCTAATATTGATTGTTTATCATGATTGTAATCATGATATTCATTGTGCTGTAGTATGCAAATTAGACAATTCTGGATTTCCTGTAGTTTAAATAAAGACATGGCACATTAATTATATGTATCACATATATATGTTTTTCATCTAATAGTACTCCAAATGTCAACCATACAAGCCTCTGTACTTCACATGTGGAGGTGGTGACGAATATCGACAAACATATTCCTGACATCCAGGTGGCAAGTACTTCTGGAAGTATTGAATCAACATCAGCACCCAACAAGAGGTATACTTATGATAGTTAGGTATGCAAAGATTGAAAGTGTTTGAGAAATATTATATCTGTTTCAAGCTGATATATAATGTTACATTGTAATGAACTTTGTAAATACTGTCAGTGAAGCAATTATTAACATGGCCGAGGTGATGGTTTTGTAAAACCTGTATTATTTAAATGGTGTTGCATATTTGTTATTTATATATAAGTTTCCAAAATGAACTGCTAGGCCTTTCTGCATGCTTATATTTCTTCAGGTGGACTGTATATATATATATATATATTATAAATCAGAAAAATGAACCTTACGGACGAAGAAATATTAGAAAAAGAAACATTCTTAACAACTCGTTGTTAAGAATCTTTCTTGTTCTAATATATATATATTTATATATATGTCGTACTTCTTCATTGTTCAATTCACATTGATTGAACTGAACTTGTCAAAATATTTAACACCACAGCTGTAAATGTGTAAAGAATTCTTATACATGTATAATAATAGAGGGTAAATATATTACAATAAATATGCTACATTTATTATTTATACATTACTATTTTACGCAGTTTATTCGACAATACTACTACAAATAGTCCAAAGCGGAAGAGGAGTCAGTGTGCATCTCAATCATCACCTTACCAACTAGCTAAACGGTAAATATAGTGGATACCGTGATATTGCTCACGTAACTTGGAAATCCCATATTAATGTAGTTCATTATACCCAAGTGTGTCTGTATGTGCATGGACTTTTGGCTGAAAGTAATAATATCCTGTAATTAGACCGTAAATACCAAATTTGGTAGTCCTAATCAATATGTAACCATAGTTGTTAACTCACAATTTCTTGTGACTTACACTCATTTTCAGTTTCTAATGTGGAAGTGTGGATATTTGTTACCATGTGGCATACAATTGGAGATAAATAAATCCATCCATTCTGTCGTTTAAATATTATGACATGTCTATAGAAACATGTTATAAAAATATGTGTATTCATTGAAATGGTGTCATTAGTATATAATTAATTGTAAGATTTTACCTCAACAATTGCAAACAACACGTCATGTGGTGTTTTGGTATGTAACAAGTTGTTCATTATAGACAGCAAGCAATTATTTCTATCTTGTGTGTTTTCAATGATTGGATTTCAGATGTAGGCGAAAGTGTACTAGATTTGAAGGGAGACGAATTTCACATTTCTGGATAACAGATGAGGACAGTGGAAAGGGAGAATGGTACAAGGGGGAAGTCCTTTCTACTTGTAGAGGAAGAGATGGCAGAGAAGATGTAAGGAATGAAATATTATATGCTATTATATGTACAAATTAAGTGATTTATCATGAACAACTTGCAGATGTGTCTATGCTAATATTATGTATTTTTATTTTCATTTGTACTTAATA
>NW_018480050.1:489748-495972 GCF_002113885.1 Mizuhopecten yessoensis | reverse complement strand
CGTACTGACTGCTAGGGCAGTTATTTTCTGCTTTGAATACTTCCCACTGGCAATAATGATTCCGTAACGTACCCTTGCGCTATCTTTAGACCATTTGGCAACTATTCGCTTCGTAGCTGACACGGTACAACACTTTTCTTTGGCTTACTTCACACGGCCAGTCATTTTGTTTACAAAGAAATGGTGTCCTATGCGCATGCGCTAGAAGAGGGAAATCCCTGAACAAAACGTTGGTCAGACAGGTAGAAATACCGATGATTATCTTAGATTTAATCATTTTTATGAATCTATTTCGGCCAAATCCGATCGGCATTTTCCATAAGGAGTCTCACTTGATATGTTTATGTAGTATTTGGAAAAAAGACAAAAAAAAAGTTACTTCAGCGTGATGCCCCTTTAAGTGGTATTATTTGATGAATAAAATTGTTTTAATTGCGTTGTTAAAAATAATCATTGGGATATTTTACTAGATTTTATAAAAAATATCGCGGATACAAATTGTCCCCTATTGAGATATTAACCCATAATAACAAAACGGGTACGATCTTGGTCCTACTTCTATTTTCCAATTAGCCTCTTGGGAAACAGTCTTCCTTTCAAAGGCAAAACTTTTAATAACTATTCCTCTCATGTCAATTCTGTAACGGTATTCTATGTAGGCTTATTGTGTAATGTTTGTCCATTACACAACACAAGAAAAGCCTTCTTTTTAAACGATTTATTGAAGATGAATTTTCAGTAACTTTAGTTAACGATATAGTTTAAATATGGTTTTGATGAATTTCGCGAATGTATTGTTTCTCAAGACCAAGATGCATGTCTGCATTGTTTTTGTTGCCGATACAAAATGCATATTTAAACCGATTTCTTCTGCGCTTTCTTCTTCAATTTAACTGTGAGGGATCTGGTGAGAGTTTACTGAAAAACGCCGCCGATGGAGTAAGTTTGAAAGAGTGATTTAAATTTCGGAATAACACGCTATGAGGAAGCAATTAAAACACATAGATATTCATGTACTTAACGAGACATGTTTATGTACTGTAAATAAAGTAGGAATATATTAACACGTGCGTAAGGAGAGTACAACTTTCGTGGCATGCAATTATAATGATAAAGAGACAATATCCATAGTTCCACCGATACCACGCATTTATTGTTTACATACAGAACGTGACTTTTTATCCAGAAAGTTGTGTTGAGTCAATTTTAGACATTACTAGATATCTTCGCTTTTGTTATATAATATCATTCGAGAGTGGTGTTGATCGCTATTCCTAAAACGTCTAAAATAATCTTAAGGATCATTGTCCCACGGAACTTATAGTATGTACAGTAGCCTCCCCTTAATGCTGGTTTAGAAAAATAGTTGTGTGATTGAACAGTGCACCGAAATTACCATGGGTACACCGTCAATGCATCGTCTGCACATAGTGCGCACAACTTTAACAATCAATCGCCCCGGTGTTCGATAAAAACGCTCAAATATGTTCGATATTGTAAGATTGGTTAATCGATGTTAAGGAATGAAAATAATCCATGAGGCTCAAATGGAATAACGTACATCTTATACGATACATATCTAATATCAGATTGGCATTGTTGTGTAATTGACTTGCAGTAGGATAAATAAACGACAAACCCTTGTTCTTGCTTCGCTTTCGTGTAGTTTATCTCAAACTTTCGGTGGAAACTCTAGGTTACATCTAATTCATACATCATAAACAGAATACGGACAATAATTCCGGATACTTCTCTGGTGGTCACAAAATATATAACACATATATATAACATCCCCCCGCTCAAAAAAATGAACCCCAGTGAAATCTTAAACAACCACCAAGGAAGTATCCAGACATACAAAACAACAGAAGTAGGAAGTACATTCCTAGTTGAAAACCCAATGCAGGGAGACAGTATCACAATTTGTGCATATTCTAATGTTTAATATTAAGCTGATGAATATTGTATGTTTTATTATTGACAGAACAGTGTGTTCTTTCAATATTAAAGTATTTCAGAGCAATCCAGGCATTAATTCAGTTGTTTTTTAATTAATGAGTCACATGCGTTCGTTGTTCTGTACTTCAGGAAACCGGCTACCTATTTCACTACTGTGAAGTTTTTCAAGAACGATAACTCTTACCTGCAATTACTATGTGTATATGGTTTTATTATAAAATGTCAATTTTTAATCGTTTATAGATAATTAATTTTACACAATCTCAGCATTTTCGAAATTGATATACATTAATGCAATACTAATCTATGTCAGTATCATTTTGATTGACATTATTTTGCAAAACATTGCGTGTTTCATTTTTCTTTTCAAAATTCCATCATTTTTACATAGATTTCCATTTAAAATCCTTACAATTCTGTCAATCTATATTTTTTTTTGTGGCAGAAAATTTCTTTACTTCAAAGCAATATAACTACAAAATTTGAAAAAAATCTACTGAGAAATGGCGACACAATCCTATTACCTTAATTAATTACCAGGTATAGTAACACGTACTGCTGGTTTGTTAACCTGTGTGAGCAGTACGTACATGTATAAGTTCGTTCCAAAACAAATTTGATACGTAACATGTTCAATACTGTTACGAAAATAGATATCATGTTAATCTGGTTCAAATAAAGTATGTTCATTTTCACAAATGAGTTTTCAAAATTAAATTCACGCCGGAGAAAAATAGTTTCCACTGCGTATTTACAGCTTTTGGCTGTGATACGGGCATCCTTAAACATTGCCAACGGTACAACAGTCACGATGTTTCCGCATATATATCATACTGCAAAGCTGTGCTTGATTTTAAAGTTGATTAGAGTGTGATGTCGCTATACATTGTGATATTTGTTATTTATTTGTAAGCTGACAAGACTTTGTCCGAGTTTGTTTGTCAGCTTTACCTTGTAACTTGTTTTTGTACAAGCAGAACTATGGTGTTGTAATATGATTGTAGGTTGCGTTTGAGTCAGATTATATATATATATATATATATGTATGAAAAGAGTGTCCTGTCAACATAAATAAAGTTTCTCTGAGGTGAAAGCGCTAGGGGTGGGAGTTCAGGTTCTGGAGAAGCGAATCAACTTTGACATGTAAGTGGTAGTTTACATGTTAGAGTTCATTGTTTAAGGGATCGGTACTCATACAATTTTAAAGTAAAACTAACTTACATTGTAGGAAACATGGCAAACAAAGAAACAACCATCTTGCTATCAATGGAAATGAGATAAATTTGTTGAAATAACATATTATCAGAAATAAATAAAAATCGAGGTTTTGTCTACATGTTATTTCTATATTTCTATAGAATTACAAAATAGATATGTAACTTACCTTGAACTTTAACCATCTTGGTTTTGATTAAGTGAGATAAAACACATGACAGTCACAGGTAAAATAAGGGAGTGCTTTTAACACATAAACCCATACACAACAAGGAAGTATGCCTAGCTATATATAACTATTACGTTTTAAGACTGACTTTGTTGACCTCCATATGGTTACAGATCTTTGTGTTCGTTCCATATCGTCTTGTGAATGTCTGAGAGATAGCGAACCTTAACCCGTTCAGTCAAGTAAAACCTAAGTACTTCTTTACAATTCTATAGCTGTCAACGCTTTATTCCAACCTACGCTTTAAAACGTATGCATTACACATAAGGTCGTTGTTATGATCCAGGGATAAACATTCAGATTCTATTACCCGCTGTGTAACTCTATCCGGAATGTTTAGGAGATGAAATCCTTTAGCCTGGTCACTTTGACTGAATTAAATCAAATTGGTATTTTTTTCTGATACTGCTTGAAGCAAGATAGAATACCAAATAAATACACGTTAGTATTCTTGCTGCTGACGTTTTGAAAAAGGTGATATGACACAATTATATTATTATAAAATGAGAAATAAAACTGTCGTTTGTATTCGCCTCGTAACGAAGACATATAGACTGCACAACAATGCATCAAGTCAAAATTAAAAACGCAGATTTGCATTTTTTAACGTAGAGATGGCATTATTTTTTTAATGGAGGACAAGTAAAAAAACACCAAATGAGTGCGAGTGAATATTATGTTGTCCAATTACAAGATTGTCGTTGGTGCTTAAATGAATAATCGAAATAGTTTAGGATATCCCCTCTCAAACAATACAATGAATTCCGAAACCAACCTTATATAAGACAATCATACCTGCTTTCACAGCTATTCCATCCTTTACTTTCACAGCTATTCCATCCTTACTTTCACAGCTATTCCATCCTTTACTTACATTGTTTGCCGTCTTCATGGACAAGAGTTTTTAATTGTATTCTCACTATAAGTGTCAGTGATCATTTACTGTATTTTTTGACAGGGAAATTACGCCAGTTAAAAAAAATGCCATGATGTCGACTAATTGTTTTCATTTCCTCAACTGATAGTACGTTCCCTGTGCACAATGACCAGCATTGGTCTATTGAAATGGCTAATGATCAAACAGGGAACGGACTCTTGTATAAACGTACATTGTACAGGAATAACGCCAACAAAACCGGCTACAATTCCTTTTGTACATTAAGAAGAAAAAGGCAGAATAGCTTTTTGCATTTGAAGGTTAGAGGTAAGATAGATATACTTTTAAAATAATTAAATGATAAGTTGTCAATATTGTGCACATTTTATGGTAAATACACCGCAGTGAAAATAAAAATGTGACCTTACTTTGTGAGGCTAATAAAACAAGTGTTATGTCAATCCTGATAATCAGGTGTTATGTCAATCCTGATAAACAGATGTTATGTCAATCCTGATAAACAGGTGTTATCTCAGATTCCAATGAAAACCAAAACAATTAAATAGAATACTTTGATTTTATTAATGTATGGCATATATATTTTGGCCACGGCTTCCTGACTTTTAGGTGGATCGCCGAACTTAATGCTTTATGGCAGATCCCAAAACAGACTGCTGACCGTCCAATAGGTACAGATTAGTTCCAATCAATCAATACAAATCAATCAACACAAATCAATCAATACAAATCAATCAATCAATATTTCACCAAATTGATGAAATTATAAAGCTCCGAACCCCGTGTTATTTACCGGTAATTCTGAGCTTCAGGGTCAGTACAATGTCCAATGGCCGTTGATCAATAAATCAATATATTTCACCCAATTGATGAAATTATTAAGCTTTGAACCCCGTGGTCTTTACCGGTAGCTCTAAACTTAGTTAAATTGATGTCCAATGTCCTTTGTCAACGCGCTTATTTATCACCACAATAAAGATTAAGCACCCCAGCTTAAAGAAATACAGTTCCTACATCAATGTTCTGTATACTTTTATACTTAAGTGTATTATTATCGCCTTTATTGTTCTCAGTTTTTGTTAATGATTTTGAAACCTCATTTATTGAAAATGGTGCAACGGACTATGACTTTGGTGAATTGAGTTTGTTTTTGTTAATGTATGCAGATGACTTAGTATTGTTTTCCGAAACTATTGAAGGTTTACAGAGTCTTTTAGATAATCTGAATGTGTATTCTACTAAATGGAAATTAACAGTTAACACTGAGAAAACCAAAGTAGTTGTATTTAGAAACGGTGGTCGTATACGAGATAGAGAAAGATGGATGTATAATGGTTTGGAGGTGGAAGTTGTAGATGTTTTCAGCTACCTAGGAGTAAAACTTAAATTCAATAATAAATTTAATCATATACAGAAACAGTTATCTGACCAAGGAAGAAAGGCCATGTATGCTCTTTTTTCAAGCTCTTCTAACTTGAGCCTAAACTGTACAACGTTATTGCATTTATTTGATACGTATGTTTGTAGTATATTGCATTACGCATGTGAAGTATGGGGATCTACAAAAGGTACGGATATTGAGAGGTTACACCTACACTTTTGTAAGAAGATTTTAAAAGTTAAGAAGTCGACTTGCAACGCAATGGTTTATTTTGAATTAGGTCGACATCCTTTGGAAAATATAAGAAAATTCAGAATGATAAAATATTGGTTAAAACTAATGGATTCGAAAAATTGTATTTTGCAAACTGCGTATTCCTTTTTAAGTAGTAGCAATACAGGCAATTGCTTTAACTGGGTTAAGTATGTCAAACATTGTCTTTTTTCTCTCGGATTCGCAGATGTATGGACAAATTATTATTCATATAACCATAAAAGTATTTTGTACATGATAAAGCAAAGAATATTTGATCAAAGTCAACAATA
>NW_018480050.1:440629-489626 GCF_002113885.1 Mizuhopecten yessoensis | reverse complement strand
TTCAGATATTGAAGACGAATATCATTTTATTTTAATATGTAACAATTTTCATATTCTGAGAGTAAAATACATAAAACCATATTACTGGCGAAATCCTTCAATGTTTAAACTTGTACAGTTACTAAGTGCTGATAATATCAGCGTTATTCGTAAACTTGCTAGATACATTTTTGAGGCAAATAAGGCACGAGTGACGTAAACATGCACATCAATATAATTTATATAAATGTCTATTTATGTATTATTGACATTTGTATCATTACGGATTACATGTTGTTGTTGTTAATGTCAGATGTTAATGATGCTGATGATGATGATGATGATGATGATGATGATGATGATGATGATGATGATGATGATGAAGAGGATGGTGATGATGATGATGATGATGATGATGATGATGATGTGAGAGCGTTAATGATTGTTGAATGCACAATAATGATGTGGAAGTGATAATGAGTGTTGATTGCACAATACATATACGTATATATCAGTTGTAATTTATTGTAAAGTATAGTTAAGTATAAGTTGTCAAACTTAAGGAATAAACGTTGAATTGTGTGCATGTGTGTGTGTGTGTGTGTGTGTGTGTGTGTGGGTGTGTGTGTGTGTATGTGTGTGTGTATCATATTGTATGTTTTCTCTGTATTGTTTTGTATATATGTTATGACTGATAAGTCAACCGACTTAAAGTAATAAAGAACTTGAAAGAACTTGAAGTGGTCACCACCTGAAAAATCTAATCCTGGGTATTACAGAATTCGCTCCTGCGGCATTAACCCGCACCCGTGCTTTATTAAGAGCCCTGTTTCCTTCGCCCTCGGGAGTCAGTCGAGTATATGGACATATTGAACGCTATTGAAATATATAGACAAATTCTCATGCAAATTTGTGAAACCTCCCAGTGCTTTAAAGATTTACTAAACGAGACGTTGGGACCCGTATATAATTTGAGAAGATACTTGACCGCCAACGACCCAACACTTTTATTTCCTCATCCATGAAACCCTGGACGCTTGCTGTTGTTGCCGCCCCTATTCGAAATGAATGGGATGCGTAACCCTTACACTCAAGACCCAGCACACTTATTGCCTTTTTTAACACTGCAGAAAATTGATATCTGGTCAGTGGGGTTCCCCCAAAGTGACAAAAAAGGGGGCTCCGACACCTTTGGACGAACACTGAGAAACATATTCATATTTTTAAATGGACATACATTTGATTCACTGCTATGTAGTATAACTAGAGAACCCTTTCCTTCTTGATCTGTTTTTGAGTAAGAAATTTTCAATGTAACTGTTCTTTCCTTCTGATTCAATGTAATATCAGACACTGCCAAACATTTTCCAGGATTCCCAGCAGTATATGCGATTAATTCCCCGACCCTTAAAAACCCAAAAAATGCGGTTACATAAGCGGCAGAGAGAAGTTTGGTCTCGTATGAAGATTTACAAATCTTAGGCAATGCGAAAATGATTTTTTAAGTAAATCACATGTTATAGGTAGCCTAGTGTCTGCTGACCCTACAAGGCGTCTTAACCCCTCTACCATCTTCCTAACAACAAAGCATTGAGTAGGATCTACGTTACCCTGCAATTTACAAAAATAGCCTATACCAGCCAGGTATGACCTGACTGTGGTCTCCCTCAGACCTTTGAGAGACGAATGGGCAACACATTGTGTGATATGATTCATCGGTGGAGGCCATATTTGTTCTATGTTATAGCCAGTACGAAACATCTTGAACAACCGTAAACCTCGTTCATATGACAGGTGTGTATTTTGAGACGAGGACGCCTCAATCAGTCTGCCTACTTCACTTCGAATAGCAACGGATGAAAATCGGCTGGAATGGGCGCCGGATCTGGATCGCTGTCCACTGCCAAAGACCGGAACCTTTCCCACTGTTTTCGAGAAATAGAATCTGCAATTCCATTTGTGCTACCCGCTATGTGCCTTGCTCTGAATTGTATGTTCAAACGCATGCAAATGATCACTAATCTCTTAACAAAGCACATGATATAGCGAGACTTAGACGTTTGCTTGTTTATAATGGCGACCAAACCAATATTGTCAGTTCTAAACAACATTCGCTTGTTGCTCATTTTGTCTCCCCATATATACATAGCTAACACAATAGGAACTAATTCTAGACACGAAATGTCCCTCATGATATCCCGACCTTTCCAGTGATCTGACCAAGCCATGAATGCCCAGTGACCTTTAAAGGAAGCTCCACAACCCGCCTGCACTGTCGGTGAATAGTTCCAAAAACTGATTGTCGACCCAGTTCAATTCCTGGAAATATCGTGTTCCGTTGAACTCGTGTAAAAATTCCAGCCACGTATTGAGATCCTCTCTCATACCGGAATTTAACCGTATAAAATGGTGAGACTTTTTTTTACACCAATCATGGAGTCATAGAACCTTCTATTAAAAGCTCGTGCACCAGGTATGGCCTTTGTACAAAAGTCCAACAGCCCTACTAAAACTTGTAGTTGACTCAATGTTACCTTTTTCAAAGTTAACAAAAACGTTATGGTCAGTTTTAACAATTTTAGCTTGTCCGCTGGTATCCTTACCACCATTTCTACAGTATCAATTTCTATACCCAGGAACACAAGTGTAGTGGTGGGACCCGAGGTTTTTTCAGGTGCAATGGGAACACCCAATTCCTCACACACGCTTGTAAAACAATCCATAAGCTTTTGGCAGTCACTAGCTGGGTTGTTACAGGAAAACACAAAGTCAACAGTCTTAGCCCCCTGCCAAGCAAACAAAAAGTCATCCAAATAGTGATCTAATGAATCTAAACCGGATTTCATTCGGACTGCCCATTCAAGGAATGTTGAAAATTTCTCAAAAATAGAGCATGATATTGAACACCCCATTGGGAGACATTTATCAAAATAAAATTGCTCGCCTTTTTTAAAACCCAACAATCCAAAGTCATCTGGGTGTACAGGGATTAACCTAAAAGCAGACTTAATATCCATGTTCCCCAACAAAGCCCTCTTTCCCTGTAAGCTTACCATATCTACCACCAGGTCGAATGTAGAATAGCGCACTGAACACTTATCCTGGTCAATGTAGTCATTTACACTTTCAGACGGGGTGTGTGACAGGTGTGTTATGAGTCGCCAACCCCCATCTGACTTGGGAACGAGCCCGATAGGAGAAAGTCTCAAGTTAGACATAGGCTTATTGGGAAAGGGACCAGCAATGCGACCAAGCTCTATTTCTTTTTCTACTTTTTTTTATTTAACTCGGCTGGGTGTTGCTTGGCCGACACTAAATTGTTACACGATACTGAATGCCTTGGACCTTGATAATTTAGTCTAAAACCATTTTTAAAACCTTGAAAAAGTTCCTGGGCAACTAAAATGTTTGGATATCTTGATAACATTTGTTTGAGTGGTCCTAATTTAATTGGTGTTTTGCCTAGGTCCCCCAAATCTGTTGGTATTTCCTGATTGGTTCGCCTTGCTGGGTGTGCTATTGTTGTCGTTGAACCTAAATCTGCTGGGGTTTGACCTCTAAATTGCCTGTGCTAGCGCTATTATGCTGAAAGTTGTTTGCATGACACATGTAAGAAGCATGCTCCCCATTGCATTTCAAACAACTATGCTGATATCTACAAGGATTTCTAAAACATGACCCTTTATAGTTAAAGTCAAAGCACTTCCATACTTTTCCCGTGCCCATTCCCATGCTGTGTGTATTCAGGTTTTGAGACTGGCCAGTTTGGTTCCAATTCATGTATAGCAACCAAACTTCGGAGTCAATGCTGCCCCAAGACAATTCCAAGTTTCTGGATTTTTTTCAAATGAAATTGCTCATCATAATTTTTCCATCCAAATCCTCCTGGAAACGTACTTGGCCAAAGTCGGATGTTAAACATGTATTTTAAAATACCCTGCATGTCAGCTGGATGGGCCGACAAATTAACAGCCGAAAAGGCCAGGAAGGCATCCGTCCACTTCCCAATATCTCCTATTTTAGGCGCTTTTCTACCCCGTCCGGATCATGGTGGTTCTCCAAAAACACACTCAGGTCAATATATTCCCCGTTAAGTATTTTAATTCTAGTGGCCTGACTGATATTGGACCCCAGCATGTTCCCAACCGATGTACCCATTTCTGGATTAGTGCTATAATCCAAATTCATACCTATAACAGGCCTGACATCTGGTTACACTAGTGGCAATGGGCCGACCCCCGGCCTGACATGACTCCCCAGTGGTCTGATGCTGAGATCCCTGGTGTTCTCCCTCAGCCCGATGAGCACTTGGTTCCTCCTCATTCTGTTGAACCCCCCTTGGATTGGAGTGTCGGTCGTCCAACTCCCTCTCAGTACTGTATCTGGGGTTGGCAGTCTTTCTGTATGGTCGGACCCAAGTGGCCATGGCCTTCCCCGGGGCTGTCCCCTTTGCTTTTCCCTTCGGCATGCTAATAATCCTCAAGTCAACGTAGTATCTGAAACTCAACACTTAAACCCTAAACAATGTCCAACTTATTTCATACAGGACACCCTATTTATATATATATTTTTAAAAACCAACCAAACTATATCGTTGAGTGTATGTGGTTTATTTAATACAATGTGTAAAGCCAACATAAATAAAATAAATTAAAAAAATATTTTTTTAACACCGGGACCCCGTGGCCCCACATTTCAAACGAGAAAGTTATCGGCTTGTAGCTAGAATGTCATTATATGACAATTATGTCATCTACTTTCTGAAATAAGACAATACTATCACATTTCACGATTATGGCAAACCACAAAATTATATTGATAACACCAGTAAGTAATCGCCCGATACCACATAAGCATGGCGAAGAGTCGAACACATTGTAGCATGTCTCCCATTCGTACCGATAACTCGATCAAATAACTCATTTTATGAGTAAGTGACGATAATTTACATTACGATTCATGTCAACAAATACCTTACCAATTTGCTTCAGTAAATTTTCTGATAACCCAGACTATTTAGTCTAAAATTACATGTATTTCCTCATTCAATCCATCACCTCTAATTTTATGACCTCTTCAAATGAATCAACTCTTGGAAAGGAATTCCCTAATTCACGGACGATAACTCCAATTAGTTTTTACACTACAACCGAGCTATGCTACAAGGGGGACAAATCGTGTTACCTTGGAGCTCTGTTCTCCAATAGAGATAAAACACATTGAGGCTCATTAGCACAAAGATAACGGAATTTATCGTTTTATGGCCGATAAATTCTAATTATGTCAATCCTGATAAACAGGTGTTATGTCAATCCTGATAAACAGGTGTTATGTCAATCCTGATAAACAGGTGTTATGTCAATCCTGATAAACAGGTGTTATGTCAATCCTGATAAACAGGTGTTATGTCAATCCTGATAAACAGGTGTTATGTCAATCCTGATAAACAGGTGTTATGTCAATCCTGATAAACAGGTGTTATGTCAATCCTGATAAACAGGTGTTATGTCAATCCTGATAAACAGGTGTTATGTCAATCCTGATAAACAGGTGTTATGTCAATCCTGATAAACAGGTGTTATGTCAATCCTGATAAACAGGTGTTATGTCAATCCTGATAAACAGGTGTTATGTCAATCCTGATAAACAGGTGTTATGTCAATCCTGATAAACAGGTGTTATGTCAATCCTGATAAACAGGTGTTATGTCAATCCTGATAAACAGGTGTTATGTCAATCCTGATAAACAGGTGTTATGTCAATCCTGATAAACAAGTGTTATGTCAATCCTGATAAACAGGTGTTATGTCAATCCTGATAAAGAAGTGTTATGAAAATCCTGATAAACAGGTGTTACATGTATGTAAATCCTGATAAACAGGTGTTATGTCAATGCTGATAAACAAGTGTTATGTCAATCCTGATAAACCGAAGTTATTTCAATCCTGATAAACAGGTGTTTGTCAATCCTGATAAACAAGTGTTTGTCAATCCTGATAAACAAGTGTTATGTCAATTCTGATAAACAGGTGATATGTCAATTATGATAAACAAGTGTTATGTCAATCCTGATAAACAAATGTTATGTCAATCCTAATAAACAAGTGTTATGTCAATCCTAATAAACAAGTGTTATGTCGATCTTGATTAACAAATGTTATGTCAATCCTGATAAACAGGTGTTATGTCAATCCTGATAAACAAGTGTTATGTCGATCTTGATTAACAAATGTTATGTCAATCCTGATTAACCGAAGTTATGTCAATCCTGATTAACAAGTGTTATGTCAACTCTGATAAACAGGTGATATCTCAATCCTGATAAACAGGGGTTTGTCAATCCTGATAAACCGAGGTTATGTCAATCCTGATGAACAGGTGTTATGGCAATCCTGATAAACAAGAGTTATGTCAATACTGATAAACCAGTGTTATGTCAATTCTGATAAACAGGTGATATGTCCATCCTGATAAACAGGTGTTATGGCAATCCTGATAAACAAGTGTAATGTCAATTCTGATAAACAGGTGAAATGTCAATTATGATAAACAAGTGTTATGTTAATTCTGATAAACAGGTGAAATGTCAATTATGATAAACAAGTGTATGTCAATCCTGATAACCAAGTGTTATGTCAATCCTAATAAACAGGTGTTATGTTAATATAAACAGGTGATATGTCAATACTGATAAACAGGTGATATGTCCATCCTGATAAACAGGTGTTATTTTCAATCCTGATGAGCAGGTGTTATGGCAATCCTGATAAACAAGTGTTTAATCCTAATAAACAAGTGTTATGTTAATCCTGATAAACAGGTAATATGTCAATCCTGATACACAGAAGTTATGTCAATCCTGATAGACAGGTAATATGTCAATCCTGATACACAGAAGTTATGTCAATCCTGATAAACAGGTGTTTGTCAATCCTGATAAGCAAGTGTTATGTCAATTCTGATAAACAGGTGATATGTCAATTATGATAAACAAGTGTTATGTCAATCCTGATAAACAAATGTTATGTCAATCCTGATAAACAAATGTTATGTCGATCCTTATATACAAGTGTTATGTCAATCCTGATTAACAAGTGTTATGTCAATCCTGATAAACAAGTGTTATATCAATGCTGATAAACAAGTGTTATGTCAATCCTGATAAACAGGTGTTATGTCAATCCTGATAAACAGGTGTTATCTGATAAACAAATGTTATGTCGATCCTTATATACAAGTGTTATGTCAATCCTGATTAACAAGTGATATGTCAATCCTGATAAACAAGTGTTATGTTAATCCTGATAATCAGGTGATATGTCAATCCTGATAAACAGGTGTTATTTTCAATCCTGATGAGCAGGTGTTATGGCAATCCTGATAAACAGGTGTTATGGCAATCCTGATAAACAAGTGTTATGTCAATCTTGATAAACAAGTGTTATGTTAATCTTGATATACATGTACAAGTGTTATTTGCATCCTGATAAACAAGTTATATGTCGATCCTGATATACAGGTGATATGTCAATCCTGATTAACAAGTGTTATATGGACCCTTACGAACAAGTGTTATGTGGACCCTGATAAACGGGTGTTATTTCAATTCTGATAAACAGCTGTTATGTTAATCCTGATTAACAGGTGTTTATCAATCTTGATACACAAGTGTAATGTAACCTCATAAACAAATGCTATGTTAACCCTGATATACAAGTGTTATGTCAATCCTGATTGACAAGTGTTATATGGACCCTTATAAACAAGTGTTATGTGGACCCTGATTAACAGGTGTTATGTCAATCCTGATAAACATGTGATATGGCAATCCTGATAATCAGGTGATATGTCAATTCTGATAAACAAGTGTTATTTCCATCCTGATAAACAAGTGTTTGTCAATCCTGATAAACAAGTGTTATGTCAATTCTGATACACAAGTGTTATGCACTCTGATAAACAAGTGCTATGTCAATCCTGATAAACAGGTAATATGTCAATCCTGATAAACAGGTGTTATTTCAATCCTGATAAACAGGTGTAATGTCAATCCTGATAAACAGGTGTTATTTTCAATCCTGGTGAACAGGTGTTATGTCAATCCTGATAAACAGGTGTTATGTCAATCCTGATAAACAAGTGTTATGTTAATCCTGATAATCAGGTGATATTTCAATCCTGATAAGCAAGTGTTATGTCAATCCTGATAAACATGTGTTATTTTCAATCCTGATGAACAGGTGTTATGGCAATCCTGATAAACAGGTGTTATGTCAATCATGATAAACAAGTGTTATGTTAATCTTGATATACATGTACAAGTGTTATTTCCATCCTGATAAACAAGTTATATGTCGATCCTGATATACAGGTGATATGTCAAACCTGATTAACAAGTGTTATATGGACCCTTACGAACAAGTGTTATGTGGACCCTGATAAACGGGTGTTATTTCAATCCTGATAAACAGGTGTTATGTTAATCCTGATTAACAGGTGTTTGTCAATCGGTATACACAAGTGTAATGTACCCTGATAAACAAGTGCTATGCCAATCCTGATATACAAGTGTTATGTCAATCCTGATTGGCAAGTGTTATATGGACCCTAATAAACAAGTGTTATGTGGACCCTGATTAACAGGTGTTATGTCAATCCTGATAATCAGGTGATATGGCAATCCTGATAATCAGGTGATAAGGCAATCCTGATAAACAAGTGTTATTTCCATCCTGATAAACAAGTGTTTGTCAATCCTGATAAACATGTGTTATGTCAATTCTGATACAGAAGTGTTATGCACTCTGATAAACAAGTGCTATGTCAATCCTGATAAACAGGTAATATGTCAATCATGATAAAAAGGTGTTATTTCAATCCTGATAAACAGGTGTTATGTCAATCCTGATAAACAGGTGTTATTTTCAATCCTGATGAACAGGTGTTATGTCAATCCTGATAAACAGGTGTTATGTCAATTCCGATAAACAAGTGTAATGTGAACCCTGATAAACAGGTGTTATGTCAATCATGATAAACAAGTGTTATGTCAATCATGATAAAACAAGTGTTATGTCAATCATTATACAATAAGTATCGTGTTGTTCTGATAAAAATGTGTCGCGCTATTTTTGCTTCAACAAATGGTTTGTTATCCTGATACAACAAATGTTTATCCTTTAAAAACTAGTCTAATGAAATGGTGATTCAACAAGTGTTACGTTATGCTGATTTAACTAGTGATGCTTTATTCTAAAACAACAAGTGCTGTGTTATCTTGATAAAATAGATGTTATGTTATTCTGATATATCGAGTGCTGTGCTATCCTGATAAAATAGGTGTTATGTTATTCTGATGTATCGAGTGCTGTGCTATCCTGTAAGAATAGATGTTACATGATCTATGTTTGTTTGATGTAAATCTACCACTGTGGGAAAACGTTTTTGACTGTGTTATCCTGATAAAGTACTTGTTGTGTTTCAATGTATCATACTTTCACGGTTTTGTTTTTCCGAAGAAATCAATATATATATATATATTCATATTTTGTCCATTACCGGAAGTCATTTTAAATATTTGATTAGATAATTATAAAACAGACGATATCGTATTCTGGTTACATGATATTTTGGGATATTTTAATGTACACCAGTGACCCCTGGGAACATAACGCAATTAGACACCTATATCATTAAGCATATTTTGTAACATTTTGTAAATTGGAAACCTATATCATTTCCATCATAACTACTCATTTAGGTTTATATTTACATATAGTATGTACTAAACGGTTGTTAAAATGTTGACCATAATTTATCATTAGAAGTAGAATGAGGCTTCCAAAAATTGATGAAATGTGTTTTGTTGGAATATAACTCACTGGTCTGTCAGAACTGGATGTGCTTTTAGTATAAGGAAATCTATAGTGAAACATTTGTAATGTTTGAAATTAAACCTGGTGACAAAAGCTGATTTGGAATTTAACGAGAGCCAAATCTTCGAAAATAGACTCGGAAGATATCTTCGGAAAGTGCATCAATCTACAACACAGTGCTCTTGTTTTGATTGAACATAATATTGACTTTGAGTTTTCTTGGTTCAAACTAAGAGTGTATTTCATTGTAATATTGGGGAACAACAACAGGTTATGTTTGTGGATTTGTATTAATATGGTTTAATTATACTTTGTCATTTTCTGTTACAGATGACTATAGACATTCGAAGAGGTTTTCTAGTTAAACAGATCTTGAAGTTCTAGGTTCCCCATTGTAATATAGTTTCCCCTTTCTATAGTAACCTCCCGGTAAATTCTGTTTCGATATGGCTTGGCTACACTTCCATTGATCAGTTAGGTCAATCCGTTAGAGATAGTATAATAATCGGAAGTCAAGGGTTCGAACTCAGGTCAAACTGATTTCCTTTACTCTTTGAACGATATTGTTGATTATATTTTATTTATTTCATCTTTATTGTTCCTCAAAAATATCCCACAATGCGTGATTTTCTTTTCGGAAATGCTTTACCAAAGCTTTAGTTATGCCAGAGAAAAACAATTAGTTTAGTTTTTTGCAGTGGTAAGTTAATCCTTTTACTGATGATATATTTCTGCAACGCGTGTTACCTCCCTCTCTTTGTCTAGTTCCACGAGACATTGATAATACATTTCATTTGAAGTCTTCCGCATTGGAGGTAGACTAAGACTCTATAGCATCTTGCACGTTTGCAGTTTGTTTCAGTTTTTACAGGCAAAGTTATATCCCTCCTGTCTCTTGTCATGCATCAATACATATCTTGTTGTTTTCTGTATCTTCTGTCGGCTTATATTTTATATATTTCAGTGATGGTTTGACTCGACAGCCACGGAAGCAGACTTTCACTTGGTACAGCAGAATATCTTCAAACCTTTTCGTATAAAACAAATGACAGATATTGTGATGCATAGCATCATTTATTAATATAATTTACTGTATCCATTTTCACTCCTTCAATCAAGCTGTTGAAGTGATTGAAGATATGGCCATCATATGCCGTACAAAAAAGAAGTGGTTTTTTTCAAGAGACAAACAATTGAATGTATTGTGTTTGTCTTCTATTTCACAGTTTAATTTAGCTCAAACTAATCAGTACGAGAATATACAGGAATTTCAACAGCTGATGCAAACTTTATGTAAGCAATGCCTGTAACAAGTATGCTACAGTACTACATGAAGCTGAACCTATAAAACAGAAAATATCTTTGAGACATAAATGCCTCTGCAGGAATCATTTATTAGTTTGGTCATTCGATAATTTTATATTAATAATAACGGTGACCTTGGCAATCTCGAATACAGCTCATTCCAAGTATCATCAAATTTGAAAAAGAGTCGAACATTACTTTTATTCTTGATGTTCATTTGTTTTGAAAATTGCTGAACAATCGTATAGAAAGGAGTCACTATCTCGTTAAACAAGGTTTCTTCAAAGGTAACTGTGACTTTATCGCCGAATTCGTTGTTATGAATGTTACGAGATACAGTTGTATACTGTCCCTTCTATTTGCGACGTCAACATGATTATGACTTTATAGTGTGTAACTTAATCGGGATTGGAATAAATGATACGATTAAGTGACCATACGTATATTTTCGTCAGTACACAACGTAAAGTCGAAACCCGACATAATGACTGCTGATATAAGGTTCGAACAAGACCAATTGGAAAAGAAGTTGATAGAGTTATGGCGGTAATATAGTAGATTAGTTTCTATAGTAACAGCGACAATGCCCCTTTTCTAAGGACTATGAAACACGAACATATTACTTCAGATAATATAAACAACGTAGCTTTATGTTTTTGCTAGAAAATGACAAATTTATAACATCTTGAATTCTGCAAAACATACAGTAACTTCAGTTATAATCAGTTCTTAAATGTTCACAAATATGTCCAGTTGCTGGGCAGCGATCATAGTCATTATCCACTTCCTCAGATTCGTAACGAACATTCTGTTTCCTTAGCTCGTCATAAACGCCGTCGTCAAGTCCATTTGTCTGGGCATGACCCACTCTCACATGATCATATGGATCAATGTCTCGATCCGTCTTCATTTGTTTTTGTTCGTTTTTTCTACTGATACCGTATCCGTTTTCTGTTTGTGATTGGGATTGTGCAAGTGCGTACACGCCGTTTTCTTGGTTATTTTCTTCTGGGTTGGTTTGTTGTTCAAGCAGAAAATAGTTGTCGCCTTGAATTCCAGTTATGTCTCCATTTCCGGTTTTCGAAATGGCAGGGGTTTCCTTGGTAAAAGATTTCTCATTAGATGGTGCATTTTCACTTTCATCGACGAGGAAATAATTGCCTCCTTCAGGTGAAAACGATTCCTTCATTGTCTGCATTGCTTCAGCTCGTTCATTTGCATCATTCTCATGCACGAAATAATTATCATTTAAATTGTTTCTTAAAGGAGGAGGTTGGTGTCCTGTTTTCTCCACATTGAAATAGTTTTCAGGAAGAGTAGTTGAATTTGAATTTACCGCCTTATTACCGGTCACTGCTTTAGCGAGATCATAATCATCATCGTTTTCAGACGTAACATCTCTTTCAATCAAGAGCTTTGCGTTCCCTGTGTTTCCTTGGACCGTCGGCGGTGATTCATGACAGAGATCGCCTTTTCGGCCTCCCACATATCTGTCGTGGTTGACTGTTGGCATCACATCTTTGAACTTCGATTGTCCACCAAAACTGGCATAACTATAGTCTTGCTCACCTGTTGTTGTAAGTTTTTGATCATCCGCCATGTCATAAGTGTGTACGTCATTGCCGTTCCCTTCATATCCTGCATTGTCCTGGCTATTAGTATTCCCGTTGTTCTAATAATTTATTAATAGCAAATTTAACAATTTTAATAAGATAATCCAAATACGTTATTGAAAGTTTAACAATGGTTTAAGTTATGTTTTTTTAATAAAACACTCATACATACATGTACATTAAAATATTTAATATAAAAGTGACGTGAAAGTTTCAATGATTAGTATCTAGCAAAGGGACTATTATAAATGTTCAATTCTACATAGTTAATAAAGAGAATATAATGGATCAGCAATATTAAATAGTTTCAATTTTTAGTTTATATTGGGTTATATTTATTTAACATTTAAAACAAATGAATTTGATGTTAAAATTTATGAAATATTTTGAAATTATTATTAATTCATAAGATAGGTTTTATCAGTGTTGACGAGGAAAGAAACAGGATAAAATGACTCGTAAAACCACGTGGCTTTGGTGTATACATGTGACCAGTCATTTTTTTCTATAAACGTAAATTTCACTAGGAAACATTTACCTGTAAATCTTCATATGACGGGTTCGTTACGCAGGGTTCAGAGTAGTCTGACTGTTTCTTATTCCTGAAATAAACACCAAATTTAGTATAAATGCTGATGCAATAACTAATAATACAATAACCTAATATGTATTTCTATAAAAAAAAATAAGGAAAAACTAGAACACTGACTGGCCTGCAAGGGCCCCGCCATGTGCCTGACCGATTCAACCTCTTAGCCACGTCGAATCACAGTAACCTTGACCTTAATTTGTTTTAAAACCCTTTATTGCATATTTACTTTGACCTTGACATTGACCTTAGAAAAATTGTAAACCCCTATTGCACATCCAAAGTTCATACAGAAGTTTTTCGGTTTCCGAGATAATCTTCGAAAACGAAAATTTAGTCGAGTGACCGGAAACGGACATTATTGTGTCAAGTCTTAAAAAGATGTCAAACATACGTATCGTTATTGTTTTATCAAGACTTATATAAGTTAATAAAAATCTTATATGTTAAACAAAGTGTGATAGTGACATAAGTAGTATAGAATATACCATTTTCTACGTCGGAGACAGACAAACACCGTTACACCGCTGACAATCACCACAAGAGCTATCAAACCGCCTACAGCCGCCAGTGTCGATATACTTTCTTCATTGGACTGACGTGCTGCAGAAACAAAATCTGAATGGAAACAAGTAGAGATAATAAACAGAAAAATAAAAATGAGGAGGAGGAGGAAAAAATTGTGCTTAATGTACCTATCTTAGTTGAGGTTGAATCATCGGTTGTGCTGGTTGGTTCCGACGTGGCAGGTATATGTGTCGTAACTGAATGAGTTATGGTTTCTGTTCTGGGTGCAGTAGTCGTTTGAGGCCAAGTAGTTGTCGTCGTTGTCGTTAATGTAGAATGAGGTTCTAAAATTGTGCTTAATATACCTATGTTAGTTGAGGTTGAATCATCGGTTGTGCTGGTCGGTTCCGACGTGGCAGGTATATGTGTCGTAATTGAATGAGTTATGGTTTCTGTTCTGGGTGCAGTAGTCGTTTGAGGCCAAGTAGTTGTCGTCGTTGTCGTTAATGTAGAATGAGGTTCTAAAATTGTGCTTAATATACCTATCTTAGTTGAGGTTGAATCATCGGTTGTACTGGTCGGTTCCGACGTGGCAGGTATATGTGTCGTAATTGAATGAGTTATGGTTTCTGTTCTGGGTGCAGTAGTCGTTTGAGGCCAAGTAGTTGTCGTCGTTGTCGTTGTTGTAGTATGAGGTTCTGAAAATAAAACTGAAACAAGCAAATTCGTGGAATTTATATCCCCCGCTTGCAGGACATATTTTAGGTAAACATTATTGAGGTTAGGTTTAAACATGCGAGTATCGTGCTGTTGAGACATAACCATAGCTTGAAACTGGAAGAAGAAAAAAAGCCTTATACAGAAGATAGACTTCTTTTTGAACATGTAGGTATTACGGTGTAAATTAATCGTTTAATCCATCAGAATTTACTAACCTCATTAATTATCACAAATCACATCGATTGGCAAACTTAGCACGAGTCGGATGTGTAACCGGAATTAGGTTGAAATATCTGCAGGATATCTACAGCAATTATCAAACGAAAACCAAAGAGTGCCCTAGATGGGTGGAAAAACAGATGAACACAAACATTGTTATCAAGTTTGAAGGAATTCGGCTAATATTTGCTAGAGTTATTAAGCAGAAACTGCAGATAATGACGTTAATCAATGGGCCATAACTCCGACAAATATAGTCATCGAACTTTCCCAAGCCCTTAAGGCATTTTACCCTGTTATCAAGTTTGAAGAATATCGTTTGACATTTGTTGCAGTTATTCCACGGTAACGAAGAGTGAAAGACAGACAAACAGACAGACAGACTGACGGACATACCCAAATTAATATCCCCCGTTTTGGTGAAAGCGGGGGATACTAAAGTGTTTTAGAACTAGACCTAAATAAGATGTTTACGAAACAAATGCAGGAACTGCATTGCAGACAACATTTTTCAGATGCTGTCAGTTTGTAACACAAGTAATTGTGTTGCCTTTCAGAAGCAATGTTTTTTGTATTGTTTTCTGTAATTGTTTTTGGATTGCATATCATTCAATATTCAACCTACATATATCATTATAACGATAATTGATTTCTATCCCGAAATACCAAAAATATGCCCATGGCCTAATAATCAAGCATTTCATACCTGGAGGTAAAATAGAAACAGACTTACCTGCGGTTTTAATGGAATCATTTGAAACTGTAAAGAAGAGATATCAAATGTTTTACATACGTACTGTGAACAGTCTAAATGGTTTAAAATGCATCCAAGGATAACATACCATTTGTGTACTACAATCCGGTAATAAAGCTTCAAGTAATCAAATTCTTTTTTTAAAGAAAGTGTTTTTTTATTTATTATCTTTGATAAAAGACGATCATTTGTAATAACTTTTACTCGTTGCCTTCCGAAAAAATTTCATGAAATTACTATTGTTGTTTTAATACATTATTTAATCAACAGCAAACCAGGGGCCAATCACAACAATAAGGGATTATACCTACAGCTTTATATACCCATACTATAATTCGACCATTCTGAATAATAAAGTAAAAACGCTATGAACATATCCTTTTACTAACATCACTTAGCAGACGTCATGGTGAAATATATTTCTACTGGACCTGGATTCAATTTACATTTCTTCTGTACTTGTCAAATGGATTTAGCGGAGCTTGAAATACGTATAAAATGATACTCACAAATGCAGTTGCAGACCAATGAATGGCATGCTTCCGCACTGCACTTGTTGCTACGACACAATCTACACTGACACTTTTGTTTGGAGCTGTGGTTTTGAAAATATTCAAACACCGTAGCAAAATTTCCGTCTCCTATGGATTGTCCAAAACGAAGCTTCCCTTCAATTTCAAATGTCTCGTTTTTGCATGTGAGTAAATGAACTAAAATCAAATTAGAAAGAAAATCACGAAACAAATATGTGTATCATATTCTTCAATGCTTCGGCTGCCAAAAATTGAAAACAAAGATAATGGAATATTGTTTTTTAGAAAATCATCTCAAAATGACATAGTTCATTTTTGATTTATTCTTTAGATCTTAAGTACAAAACAGGCTTCGTGCATAACTATCAATGATAACTTTGTTGAAATATATTTCAGGTGAAAATCAACAGAAACACAGTGCCGGTGCTTATTACTAGTATAATGATACACGTTTAACTATATTTTCATCCCGAGTTCTGATAAACATTTCAACCTTCAACTTTGCTGACATTTCTTATTAGACATTTTTGATATGTATTACATAGATTTCCGTATGAAAAGCATTCACATTTTCAAGTTTTTAAAAGACAAGCGCATAGACGTTTAGCGTTTGTTAGGAGTTTTAAACGTTTCGTGTTATTATGAATTGAACCGTTTTATAGAATAGGAACACTATGTTACTTATTCGGAAGAGCTTTAGGGCCTCTTAACAAAATATTTATTTTAATCGAAATTTTCACTTAATAACTCAAATTTTTGAAATAATAACTCGTAAATTCGACTGACTGACGTTTCTAAAAATATTTTTTATTACTTCGAGTAAGTTACACGAAAAACTTTATAATTAGTTTTTTCTTCAAAGTGGCCATAATGGTCTTCTGTAAAAATGAGACAATCTCAGGTAGGTAATCCAATCTAAATGGTTTTTAAATTGCATCAGTGGCAGATGACTCTTGTCGGATACAGATCTAATTTCACTAAACATTGATTTGTATAGTAAATAAACTCATCAACCCTGGCATGATAATTGATTAAATGTTAGCTTTACAAAATCTACTTGTGTTGGCCACATGTAAAATTAAAAATAATTGTATCGTTATATAAAAGAATTGACATAATTTGAAAGTTCATATTTTTTTGAACTGGAAATATAACCGAAACATCTGATATGATTCTATCAATTAAATGTTGCCAATATCACCAGAATGATATTATTTACCATCTATATACATTAGTCACTGTACCAACTATCAGTAGCGTGATAAGTTCGTTATATTTGGTTGTCAGTTTTAGGATACTCAAGATGAAGTTGAGAACGATTTGAGAATCGATTTATTCCCCATGAAAGAATGCATGTTCTGAAATAAGAATATCCACCCGCGCCAGGTGACGCCCTGAACCGGAAAATAGAATCCACACATAGATGATCAGCGTAAGAAAATAGTCCGACATAAACAAATCATTGTTAAGTAATGAGAAAAATTTGTGAGGATGACAACACCATTTTAAGCGTAAATGTGCCTACGGAGAGGCCAATGACGACCATATTGCTTTAAAATATCTTTCTATGTACTTTGAAGGTCCATGGTACTCCTCTAAGCAAATCTGCTATTTGTTTACGTTTGTCAGATTCATTACGAGAACCTGCAATGTTTTTGCAGGACAATTCTAAATTGATTAGTACAAACAATGGTTAGTGCACTTACTTTTCTTGTAATCGGTTGAACTAGTGATATTGTCTAAAAGTAGAGTTAAACTTTCCTTCTTTCCATTGTAGCTATACTCTAATGTGCCATGTTGTCCAGTCAGAGTTAACGATTCATTCTGGACGTTTCTAGTCGATTGACATGATATATTGTTCTTATTAAAAACCGTCGATTTGTTTACTCGGGTTTCTGCATTTCAATAAAAAACGACAGATCATTCAATTAGTAGTGACAGTGGACATTTTTGTGTGTCTGATACTCTATTTGATACAATTCATTTGGAGATATTAAGATTTTACGATAACATACACAGTAACAAACCATAGCATCAACATTCAAAGAAACTTTGGAATTTTAATTCGAAACAATAAAAGCACCATTGCGATACCGAAATTCTCAACTAGAAACAACACGGAAATCATCATTCAAAAATGTGCACCCCCGATGAGTTCGTTTACCGTTTCAATAAACACCAAAATATCTGCAGCTGTTAGGATTATGAGAGCAGTTTTCGTTTAAGGTTCGGTTGCTATTGTCCTGATAGAAATTTTAAACATTTCTAATCAAAACAAAAGACAGGAGATCAGTTTTGATTTGTCAGAAAGAATAACCTCTGGTCAGGGCCATGGCAAGAACATTTCAATTTTTTCGTCAAAATTCGGCCTGTGGACATTTAGAAGATATCTTATTTGTAAGATTATCAATGTCCACTCCGAGGCTGATGCATAATTAATTTTACACAACATTGTATTCCTTTTTGTTCAAAAATGATTAATTGCAAATCAGATAAATCTTTCATTCACACTTAAGTATTTTCGTACTATTTACATAAGCTGTTAAATTGCATTTTATGCTTGTATGCCGGCATGACCATATCTTTAATAAGTCATTTTTGAAAAGAAACAAAATGTAGAAACTTTATGAAAAACTAACGATAAAGAAAACAAAATTAAAAGTGTTATGACGCTGCGGTGAGTGTAGAACTGCACCGGGTCAGACCAGGATTCGAACCGTTGACCTCTGATCATCAGATAGTCGTTTAAACCAACACTGAGCTACCTGGTCAACAGAAGTATCTTTGTTCATTCTCACTTTACCTATATTCAACACTGTTGTTGATATTTTGTTCTATTTATCTTTTTATTTATTTATATATTTTATTATAGCTATAGTCTCAGGTTTTAGAGCCGGTACGGAAATCGTCAACACTTTACTATCTATACAATATACTTTTACATATTTTGAATTTAATTTATGCTGACTTGTAGTTAAAATAATTTTAATTACCTTGTCCACTGATAGTACATGTAATGGCGGTACTTGTCCTCATTGCCAGCCCACACATAAATGTCAAACACATCCAGATACAGGCTCTCCAGGATACCATACTTTGACCTGTGGTGAAAGAAAAACAGATCATAACAAGCGTTATCGACATACCCTGTAATATACTTAATTTGTTTTCAACATAATTGGATCATTTACCAGGTGTACTACGAAGTCTATTTAACGTCTTTGTACCTTTTAAGGGCCCTATATACACAAAATGACAACTATTACGGGGCCCTATATACACAAAATGAAAACTATTACGCACAATTAGGTATGTTATGAGGTGTATTCTCACTATCGATACAGGATTCCCTGCGGTGTAAATGTTACATCTTCATTCCTTCTATAAAGTATATTTATAAAACAATAAATACTTACTTTGATTGTCGTTACTTTCGTTTGTCCCTGTGCTAGATTAAATACGTCATATTATTGTTCGGAATACACAGCCTGTGTCCCCGACATTTCTCTTTGTAAACGTGCCAGAAGGGGAAATACACACCAGGAAGTATTTTTGTCGCTCCACCAGAGTACACGTAAAGCTTTGAGAGGACGCCCCACTTTAAAGCCTTTATTTAACCTTTGGTAGTCGGGAAGGTATTTTTACCCACGACATTGAAATGAAGTCACGCATTACAAACAACGTAAAAGTATGCATTACACACAAAGACCCTAGTATGGCTCAGCCTTAAGTGTACAAAGTGTGATAGATGTGTACGATATTTTATTTCATCCAAATATTGTTACATCCGGTTGTGTAACTTAATCCAAGAGGTTTAGATAGAACACTGTAAATCCTATTCTTGTTAAGGAAAACTCAGTTTTTGTCTGATAATTATTTTCAAGTTATTATGAACTCAAATCTCAGTATGTGTTAAGGAAAACGATTTATCTTTGGTACAGTAATATGGACGAGTAATGGGCTAGGCTCGAGTATAGCTGCAGGTGTGGAGTCAAGCGGCAAGGTAAAGTTGGACAGTTATTCGTTATTAATTATTCAAAATTTTACAGAAAAATGCTGTAAAATGGATGCCGGTGCACAATTTTTTTAAAGGTTGCACGCACCGAGTTTCATTAAGATTGAAATGGGAATTCACCCCGAGCTAGGACCAGGAACATTGAATTTGAACAAAATCTCAATTTTGACAATTTTCGGGAATAAGGTTCCAGGGGGTCTGGAAACCGTGCCGGTGCATACTTTTTTGAAAAGATTGAAATAGGAACTCACCCCGAGCTAGGACCAGGAACTTTGAATTTGAACAAAATCTCATTTTTGACAATTTTCGGGAATAAGGTTCCAGGGGGTCTAGAAACCGTGTCGGTGGACAACGTTTGAAAGGTTGCACGTACAGGGGGTGCCAATGACAGCATTCACACCGAGTTTTATTAATATTGAAATAGGAATTCGCCCCGAGCTAGGACCAGGAACAATGAATTTTAACAAAATCTCAATTTTGACAATTTTTGGGTATACGGTACCAGGGGGTCTAGAAACCGTGTCGGTGGACAAGTTTTCAAAGGTTGCACGTGCAGGGGGTGCCAATGACAGTATTCACACCGAGTTTGATAATATTGAAATAGGAATTCGCCCCGAGCTAGGACCAGGAACATTGAATTTGAACAAAATCTCAATTTTGACAATTTTCGGGTATAGGGTACCAGGGGGTCTAGAAACCGTGCCGGTGGACAACTTTTGAAAGGTTGCACGTACAGGGGGTGCCAATGACAGTATTCACACCGAGTTTTATTAATATTGAAATAGGAATTCACACCAAGCTAGGACCAGGAACATTGAATTTGAACAAAATCTCAATTTTGACACTTTTCATAACGTCATCAATTTTTGAGAAAACGACGTAATTTTTTCACAAAAAGCAATGACGTAACAATCGATACCTGCTCTCAAGAGAAGATAACTCTGAAATACGCAAAGACGGAATAGTCCTCTCCCAACTGACAGGGTGATCACCACACTGTGACATTAGATTAGGTAGGGTCAGTCTGATGAGCCTTGACCACTGACCTGAAGGGTGCAGACCCTACTAATATATAGACAATGGATGATTAATCCCCTATTGTTTAGAGTATAAGTAGTGGACTCCTTGTTTGGGCAACACCCTTAAGCAAAATCATAGTTCAAGGTATGGTTATAGTCTGTTTCAAAATGATGTAGGTGTTAGTACTAATTATTATTGAGAACTTATGTCTACCGGTACTTAATCAGGGAAATATTCCATTATCTTTAAAAAAAAAAAAAAACACCCACACATTTGGTAGAAGACGAAATAATATAAATTTAAAAAAAAAAGAAAAAGGATAATTTACATTTTTATTATCTTTCAAATATCAAAAAAAATATTTTCTTACAATTCTAAATTATTATAACATCACAGCTGTAAGATACAAGCCGCCGGCATGTTATTCAACTCTTTTTGATCAGAAGTAAAGCCTCATTACCTAATCTAAATATTAACCTTATATTAATATCAATGACTGTTTGAAATTTGGTCATGCATTGTCTATAATTTCAACTTATACAATAACAGTTGACTGCATGCTATTTTATTTGCATGGTTTTGTCTACAGAATTGCATTCTTATGCTGAATTTGTACAGACATACACTCTAGAAAGGAAAATTAATTATAATTTTCACTTTTCATTACATCACAAATGTCAACAGATATATTCAAACGTTGGGCTACGGGCCTATTTTATAAACATGTAGTACATGGTACAAAAAAACGACGTATAGAGAATGTACAGAGATGATGTACAACATAATTAAATAGGGGTTCTGATAGCTTCAAAGATAAATTTCCCTGACATACATTGCTGTTGACTATTTTTGACAATTGATAATGAAACTGAATAGCCTTAACCGCACTCTAAGATAGCAAAATTTACTACAAATAAACAGAAAGTGAAATTCATCTTTTCATGCCTTTGTAGTTACATTCCTAACAATGATTTTGTTCTCCAGGAACATTTCTTTATCTTCCAGTCTCAATTAATCCGAAAAAGTACTTGTGTTCTATACTTTACTGAATTTACTTAGTAAGACAAGATTTTCTAGTATTACTACTCTTGTTTTTTTCTGCATTTATTGTAGAACGTCAACTTTATATTCAGTTCTTCTAAATTCTTCCATTTGGGGATCGTTTCTGTTGATATATTATTTGATCCAATTTGTGATATTACCTTTAGATTTTACAACTAAAACTGTGGAATTTCAATGCTTGATCTGCTTGTACAATTTATTGAATCTAGTTTCATCTAATGCAACCAAATTAACAATCACTTAAAAAAGACAAACATCTGTACAGTTTTGTACAGTAAAATATCTTTATTGATATCGGGGAAAATGACAATAGGTTATAAAATGAGTAAACAGAAGTTTGAAATATGAAAGCACTTTTACCAGAGGACACTGTACATTAGGCCACAGTGGCCAAGTGGTAAAGGCGCCCAACTATCTACAATCACTAGCCCTCTGTCACTGGATTGTTGGTTCGAGGCCTACGTGGGGCATTTGCCAGTACGGTCCCGGGGTCAATATTTTTTTCTCCCAGTACTCTGGTTTTCCCCCACCACCAAAACCTGACTCATCCTTAATTGACCACATCTGTTAATAAGAGCGTAGCGAAGCTCTTTAATGGTAACACATGCGTGCGTAAACAGAGTTGCATCCCCTTTCTACACATTGCCTTTAAAACAAATCTTCTGGAAGTAGACGTCCAGTGGGGAAATTGGATGTGTATCCTTGAAGCAAAGACAACTGTGTTTCAACCCATACAAGAACATCTTCATATGGTGAAAACAATACCCATGTTTTATCTTGTTTTTTTAGATAAAAAGTAATATACATTCTGAGTGAAAACAGTCTATCACATAAATTTTGATACAAGCAGGCATGAAACGTCGTTCAGAGATTATCATACTATGACGTCACAAACACGTCACACTCCATCGGTCTTCATCGTTTATTTCCGGAAGGATGAAAAATAACAGGAAAATCATAGAACTGATGGCCGTTGCATTTATCTCTTTGTCGGTGCTTCATGACATTTTAATTTCACTTTTTGCCACAGGCACAAAAAGTAAAAACGCGGATGTTTTCTGAAGATCCTTTTTGTCATCAACCAGGATCTGTTAATATTTCTACCGGGAGATATGTTCAAAAATAGCCGCATTAAACCAATTCCGTCTTTGCGTATTGCAGAGTTATCTTATCTTGTGAGCAGGTATTGATTGTTACGTCATTTGTTTGTGAGAGTAACGTCATCAATTTATGAGAAAACGACGTAATTTTCTCACACAAACCAATGACGTAACAATCAATACCTGCTCACAAGAGAAGATACCTCTGCAATACGCAAAGACGGAATAGATTAACGTGTACATTTATTTTTCATCGTCTAAAATTTCATCAGCTTTTGATTTCCATTTGTTGAGAATGGGAATGAAATCATTTACATTTTTTTAAATTCTGGTTATAGTCTTTACATATTTTATGTATGCATCACCACTCATAAAAGAAAC
The DNA here is from genome assembly GCF_002113885.1 of Mizuhopecten yessoensis. Taxonomy (NCBI): domain Eukaryota; kingdom Metazoa; phylum Mollusca; class Bivalvia; order Pectinida; family Pectinidae; genus Mizuhopecten; species Mizuhopecten yessoensis. The sequence continues at coordinate 465,954 of NW_018480050.1, read as the reverse complement.
AATGGACAATTCATTTATGTCGAAATTAACAATAATTGTCCAGACAACGAACCCGAGTTCAACGCCCTTTTTCAGCAACGTATTACTTTTTCACAACGCATGCCGATTTATAACTAGTTACAGACAGAAACTGTTTAATTTTATTTGGCATCATTACCTGTCAAACCTCAGTGACAGTTACAAAATTTGAAATTCAATCCGGTGTTTCAGGATGGAACAGGAATTCTAAATATCGATATAACGACAATCTCAGTTACACCAAAGTATTACAATGTTTTCTTTTTTTAATTTCATTTTTTTTTCAACTAACATCTCTATACATTTACTTTTGTAGACTTATCGTCAAATATGTGATATGCACTTTTTTCTATAGCAATAACCAGGGACAGTATATACGTCCCTGCAATAACCAAACATTTTTCCCCACCGGATTTCAATCATTCTATTTGTGACCTGACGGAAGCACGCAGAGGATTCAATTCGTAATTTGAGAGGAAGCCGGAGTATCCGGAAAAAACCCGCGTGGTCGGGCAGGTAACCGGGATTGAATCCGGCCATCTTGATGAAGACGAGAGCGCTATCCACTGCGCCACCTGACCCATCATCTACTTTAGCTTTGAAAATGGCGTCATTGATGAAAAAATTATATTGTGACTACATTTTTACCAATCATCAACGATACAAAAAATCTACATACGGGAGAGACCGGGGCAAGTTCGGCCACCCCTGATGTTTTTGTTTTTGAGCTATATTTACAACTTTAAAGATCTAAAAATTCTTAGCAGTTTAGTTGCCTGGGCATTCACACGAAAAAATGGCGAGGAAAACTCTAATGAAAAATTACTAAACAGGACAAATTTACTTTTGAGAGGGTAGAAAGAAAATCATGATCTCGCTTCTAGTTATGCAAACATTCTGTACACGGAATTGCTTGCTATTTTTTTTACGGTCAAACGTGTAACACATTGACAGCTTCAAATGATATATATAAAAGCAAAGCCAAGCACTCACTACCATATTGCTGTACGATAAGAATTGATTGAAATATCAATTTGGGCATGGACAGTTTCGGCCAATGATACATGTACCGTGGCAATTTCGGCCATTGTAACACATAAAAAGTCGTAAAATTGGCGGTAGAATCTGACGTTGCATGCTTTATAACGTCATAATTAAGCTGATTCCAATGGGGTCGAACTTACCCGAATGCCTGTCCGAACTTATCCCATTGCGGGCCTTGTTCGGCCAACGATCATCCGACAGGGAAAATTAGATAATGTTCAAAAACGGACGTGCTGCCGCCATACTTCCCAGAACGGACTGGGCCGAAATTGCCCCGATCTCCCCTATTGTTATGTCAGTCTTAATCTCATTAGAGTTTATGTTTTATTGTTATCCCACGATTAGCCGACTTTAAATAAATTGTATCTTGCCTCATTCTGAAAGCAGCATTATCTCATTCTGAATCAGTAAATATCAGAGATCAACAAAAGCTTCGCTCTTTAAAGGATTTGCCTTTTCATATTAGGATGTAAAACACAAACATACCATACAGTCTGGATTAATTCCAGACCACTCAAACTCTTCTCAACACTGCCTATAACGATGTAGTATTATGACAATGTTGTATATTGGTGTCTGTAGGTTCTGCTTCCTGATCTCAATCCATTGTTTTAGTATCTTAATTAAATCTGAGATGTTTTTGAAATAATTATCTTCATTTTATTGTGTTACTCCTGGTCTTAAATTAGTTATACATTTATTGATATTTTAGGGAAATTCTAATATACATTTTTACAACCAAACAATAGCTTACACATGCTAACTGTAAAAGTGTCAGGGTCGTACAGGGTTTTGGAGTCTGTCGAGTGACAGTCCATCGACAGTCCACGGAGCAACAGCAAAACAGTTTTATAGTCTGATGAAAGGATAAGGTAATAAGTAGTTAATTGTTAACAGGTTCCTTGACAGATTTGATGAAGTTTTAGCGGAAACAGAGGACCCATTTATTTCATCAAAGAGTCTTTCCCACCAATGATGGTGGCAACAGGCGTGCATGTGTGCGGTTCATGCATCACTGCACTGCCTGTTTAGGCACATGCGGAAAGATATTCACCTCTCCAAGTGGCTGATTTACTAACACAATATATATATAATCTCATTAATATTGTTTGTGTGTAATAATTGTGATTAAAGGATTTTCAGAATAGGAACCTCATGCTTTTGTATGTATACTCTGTCTGGCATCAGAAAACATGTTTTTAAGTTAAAAATGTGTAGAAAAGTCAAACAAATTACAACTACAAAATGTAATAGGTACCACCTCCCTGAAACAATATCTTAAATGTGCTGTGTGTAAAAATATCTCGGGTGTTTACTGTTCCTTCGATTGTCCTGTCAGGACTTTCACCCATGTAGGAGTTTTGATGTTTGATGTTTGACTGTCATGTGAAAATGCCCATATTCTACTAATACACATAATATGTACATTAATTAATTAATATTTATTAATGATGGAAAAAACTGTAAGAGAGAGCAATGAAAAAAAAGGAATGACACAATCCACATATCAGTCAGAATCAGGAGCTATGATATCTTGTTATCTGTGTAATTAACACAACACAGTTCGTATACAGTAGCATTTGTTTGTGTTGTTAAGGAGTTTTAGTTTGTTTGTTTGTTTGTTTATGTTTAACGGCCCATCGACGGCTGTGGTCATTTAGGGCCATGGTGATTTATTTATTTATCTTATTTTTTTAACAAACATGTGAGTAGCGAAGATAAAATCAGATAAAATGGTTCATTTCAAAAGCATTCGCATTGTATGTGTAGATAATAAAAAATAAAAAGGGGGTTAAAATAATAAAACAGATAACGAATATATGATATGGAATATGTGATATATATATATAACGTCAAAAGGGGTAAGGTGGGTTAAAAGACATTAGAGTCTATAAAATAGACCGATGTCTTTCAAATAGTTAAATAATGCCTTCAAGTCCACGGAACTAAAATGAGTTTTCATAACCGGGACTCGAAAGTAGTTATCACGAATGTGTTTAAAATCGGAACATTCTATTAAAAAATGTTCCACTGTAAATGGAGTGTCACATGCGTGGCATGAAGGTAGATCTTCTCGTTTTAAAAGGTACGAATGAGTATGATATGTGTGCCCAGCGAGGACAACTTCCTCTCTACGATCTTTCCGGCTGGTAATAGATGTTTTAAATTTCGGTTGTATCTTAAAAAGTTTGTTGGTGGTCTCAAGAGACCAGCGTTGCTGCCATTCATTTTGGATGGCTGTACGAATAGTAAGTTTAAAATCTGTGTGTGGTAGTTTGATATTTGTTTGTTCGAGATTCAATGCATGTTTTGCTTCCCTGTCGTTGCCTTTAATTCCGACATGGCTCGGAATCCATAGTAATGTTATTTTTAGACTTTTTTAAGATACGAGATATTCGAAGAGCAAGGTTTTGTACGAGTGTGTTTTTAGGATCTCGTAACTGTAAACTCTGTAGGACAGATAGAGAGTCTGAACAAATAATTGCTTTTTTAATTCGGTGTTCATCGATATGGTCGAGGGCCAAACCAATGGCGCATGCTTCAGGAGAAAAGATGGAGGCGCCGTCTGGTAGTCGGACTGAAGTGCAAGTATTAGCAGTACAGCAGGCTGCTGCCACTTTCTCACCTTCTTTGGAACCATCGGTGTAAAGTTGTGTATGGGAAGGGTAATTCAAAATGCATTCCCGAAAGGAGGATTTGTGTTCTTTGGGCATAACACTTGATTTCCCTCGCTCATGTAATGTAAAGTAAAAATCAGGGGTTTGAATGGTCCACGTAGGAAATCAGATATGCTTAATTCAGCTATGTCCGTCAACTTTATGTTGAGTTCTTGCAGGAAATTTGAAATTCGGATACCAAATATTGGCAGAAGTTTTTGGTTTTGCGTAAATATGTTCACGTATTTTGGGTTGAATACCTGGTCGAAAGCAGGATTTTTAGGGTTTGATTTTAATTGAGCTGCAAATTGTAATGAAAGGGGTTTTTTTTCATTTGCTTCCACGTGCAGGCTTTTTACAGGTGTTGTTCGAAAAGCTCCAAGGGCTAGACGTAGCCCTTGGTTATGGATTGGGTCTAGCGTCTGCAGGTACGAACTGCGCGCCGACCCATATACCATAGAACCATAATCCAGTTTTGTTCGAATAAGTGATCTGTATAGGCGCAAAAGCATTTCACGGTCCGCTTCCCAATCAGTATGAGAAAGGACTCGTATACTGTTTAACGCCTTGGAACACTTATCCTTCAGATACTTTATATGTGGTATGAAAGAGAGTTTCGAATCAAAAATGAGGCCGAGAAATTTTGTCTGTTCAACAACAGGAATTCTAGTGCCATCAAGTGTTAGTTTTGGGTCATTGTGTGCTTTTCGTTTTTGACAGAAATGCATGCACACAGTTTTAGATTTAGAGAATTTGAAGCCGTTTTCGTCTGCCAAATTTTGTAGTTTGTTTAAACTCTGTTGATGTTGTCGTTCTATCGTGTGCATGTTCTTAAATCTGTAACAGATCAAGAATCCATCCACAAATAACGACCCTTCTGTTGATTGACCAAGACATTTGACTATATCATTGATTTTAAGACCAAACAGTGTGACTGATAGGATTCCACCCTGTGGGACTCCCATTTCCTGTTTAGACGTTTCAGAAAAAGTTGAACCAACACGGACTTTGAAGTGTCTATCTGATAGGTAATTAGATATAAAATTGGGAAGGTTTCCACGTACGCCAAGGTCGTGAAGATCTTTCATGATGCCATATTGCCATGTAGTATCATATGCCTTCTCAAGATCAAAGAACACGGCGACAAGGTGCTCCTTCTTGGCGAAAGCCTCTCGAATGAATGTCTCTAATCTGATGAGATGGTCAGTTGTCCCTCTTCTATTTCTAAAACCACTTTGGAGAGGTTTTGGGATAGATTTTATTGTAGTTCTTCCACGAATCGGGAATCTTTCCGGAAGCGTGAACCTGGTTGAATATGTAAAGAAGGCATGTTAGTGAAGAGTCCGGTAAGTGCTTTAGAAATTGATATGGAATATTATCAGGACCTGAAGCAGTGTCCTGTGATTTTCTAAGCGAATCAACAAGTTCTGGTAGGGTAAATTGCTCATTATAACTTTCTTTGTTTGATGATTTGAAACTGAGCCGTTTCTTTCCTCTTTTTTTCTTTAAAGACTGGAATGTTCGGGAGTGGTTTAAAGGGGATGAGTTTTTAGCTATGTTTTTTGCAAATGCATCAGCAATTTGAGACATGGAAGAAAAACATGTGTTTTTATTAATGAGGTGAGAGGATGTTGCCTTTTTCTTTTTCCCACTTATTTTCCGAATCATATCCCATACTTTTTTTGAGGACGTGTTTGATGATATCTTGGATACATATTCTCTCCAGCTGTTTCTTTTGTCAATTTTAATTGATCGCCGAGCCTTTGCCCGCCAAATTTTGAATTCACTGTAGTTTGAACTAGTTGGGCAATTCAAGTAGCGTCTTAGAGCAGCTGCCCGATTACTGCGTGTTTTAAAAGATTCTTCAGATAAAAGGAACTTCGTAGGTTTTGGAGCGGATTTTGGAATTGTCTTTTGGGCAATAGAAGTGAGTGTTTCAGTAAAAGTTTTGATAGGGTCGTCGAGGTTAGTAAAATTGTCTATGGTTAGTTTTTCAATGCACATGTGTTGGAATTGGACCCAATCTGCTTTGTGCATATTCCATCGAGGTAGAGGATCATCAAGAGGAGTCCCAATATTCTTAAGAAAAATTGGGAAGTGGTCACTCCCACAAAGATCATCATTTACCCTCCAGTCATAATCAAGTAGAATGGATGGATGGCATAATGATAGATCAATGTGGGTACGAAAGCCTGTAGCAGGATGTAAATCAGTAGGGGTATTGTTGTTAAAAAGGCACAAGTTGTTTTTATCTATAAATTCCTCAATACGTCTTCCTCTCTCGTCTGTGTTGGGAGAGCCCCACAGGCTATTATGACCATTAAAATCACCGAGGATTATGAATGGTGTTGGGAGCTGGGAGACGAGATTATTGAGTTGCTCACAAGTGAAAACAATACTCGGAGGGAGATAAATTGAACAGACGGTTATTTGTCTGTGTAATGTTGCACAGACAGCAACAGCCTGTAAATTTGTGTTTAACTTGATCATTCTGTGAGGAATATTTTTATGGACAGCTACCGCTGCGCCACCTGCTGCTCTGCTAACTACAGTTGGAATGTTAGTGTAGAGTGAGAAATTTCTAAGCGTGATTGGGTTTTTGAGCATGATTTCTTGTAGACAAAAAAATGGCGGGTCTAAGTTCCTTTGATAGAGTCTGAAATTCTTCTATATTTGCCATTAATCCGCGGATGTTCCATTGGATAATTGTATTATTTATTTTTTGCTATTTTGGCTGGATTTCGATGGAGTCGAAGCACGAAGCGCTGAGGCATTCGCCTCCATCTCATCATCGAAACCTAGTAGGACATTGAACCGGTTTGTCGGGTCCTCTGATCCTTTGCCAAAGGTGATATTCAGTTCGGGTCCATCGGATTTGTCCCTCGCTATTTTTTTTTCTTTCTTAGGTCTGTTGGTTGGTGATGTTGCCTCTGACCTCAGTTGAGATCGAGGAACAGATGTAAGTGAGCGAGATCGCTGCGACCGAAGAGGAAGGTGTTTTTGATGGTGGTGCTGGTTTTGATGGTGTTGCTGGTTTTGATGAAGATGCTGTTTTTGAGGGTGATGCTTTTTTTGATGGTGATGTTGCTTTTGACAGGTTGTTTGGTTTGGTTGGTTTGGTTGGTTTGGTTAAAGTCGTGAAACGGGATGGGTCTCCCGTGAGGATTTTCAAGTTCTGTTGCCCAGCCATGTCTAAGACTTGTGAGCCCCAGGCAGGTATGTCTTCAGATACTTGAACCGAAGCATCCTTGCCCGTGACATTGTCAACAGGCGCCTTGCCTCGAGTCACCTGTGCGTAAGAGGGTGTAGCAATGTCTACACTCCCGACTTTCCTCCTGGCCCCGGGGAAAGAGACCCCTCGGTTATATTTAACCCGTAATATCTCCCTCTCCCGGCTCCAGGTAGGGCAGTCGCGAGAAGAGGCAGCGTGCTCCCCCTCACAGTTGACACAGCGCAGGTTAGCGATGTCACAGTCACTTTGTTCGGTGTGACCCTCACGGCCACAAAACTGGCAGATCGATTTCCGTCTACATCGCTTTTCGTGATGACCGTACTTCTGACAGTTTCGGCATCGCAATGGATTTGGGACGTAGACGGAAACGTTGTACCTCTGGTATCCGATTGTTAGTATATGGGGTAGTGTTGGTGTTAAAAAAGTGATGAAGAAGGTGTTTGTTTTTATAGTATCATTGTTTCTCCTAATCAACATCCGCCTCACCTAAGAGACCGGGACGCTCTCCTCCTGGAAATATGCCAGTATGTCTTCATCGGTGTCATTGTCCCCTTGCTGCAATTAAGTGATGAGTGTGGTTTCACACTGACACCGATGCCAACTGTTGTTGGCGATAAACCTCTATAAAGAGATCGCCCGATCCCAATGTCTTAACGGATTTCACATCCCCTGCAATTCCCTGGATGCCCTTCCTCAACAGAAATGGCGACAACGGAATTGGATGTTCTGTGTTGCGTTTTGTGTTGTTTTTGAGCTAGAGTCATCGTTCCGGTTTTTGGTTTGTCCGTCGTTTTGGTGGTTTTTATCTTTACCCATGTGTATTTTTGTTTGTTTCACGATCTATGCCTCCCCCCGCCACGGAGCCCAACAAGGGGACACTGGTGTGACGCGGATGTCCAGCGCCAAAGTGTCGGAGATACATAGAATAGTATATTCGTAAGAATATCCATACTATTTGAAAGAGTATACTCTCGCGATTGCCCTAAGCCACCGCCTTCTTGGGAGTATGTATACCAAGGGCTCGTCGTGACCAGCCGATTGGTGATAGAGGGCCCATATCACCTCTCATCTACCCAGAGTCCGAAGCCAAAGCAGTATGTTGCAGAATGTCGGATCATGTCTCCTTACTATCAAGAGTTTGACAGTGATTCCGACTCTGCTCAACTACCAGGATCTTCTTCCCCCAGGAATACGAGATGCAACCCACGGCAAACAGGTTGGCTCAAATTGGAGCTACTGTGAAAGCCTTCTGCTACGATGACGCCAAGCGCGCCACAATCCCAGCTTTCTTGGAGTTTTAGAATACATGTACGATTCCTGTTTTGGTCGGTCAGCCATGACAGGGGATCTCCTAGAAAATTCACATCAAGTGACTAATTAAATGTTCTCTCACCAGCTGTACACTGGAAGGGAGGTTTTTTTTTAGTTAATCACAAGATGCATATGGTTTATGGGGAAAAATACTATAGAAGAAAGTGTTATATCTCTGCTGTTTTATCTAGCATCTTAACTCTCTATATGATACAGGTGGTAGTAATATAGCTAGTACTCATGGTCGCACAATGGAGGCCCAAAGGTCGCCATCCTGTGTGAAGGGGGTATAACTGGCCAGATGGTAATCTTACATAATTGACCAGCATAACTCTAATGTTCCCAGACTATACTCTTATATATTTTTTTGCCTTGCTTTTTTGTGAACTGTGGTAATAAATAATGGCATTTGGAAACAAGTTCCTTACCAGGGCCCGTATTCATGAAACCGTTCTCATGCTCAAGCATAGATTTTGTGCCCAAACCATCTTTTTCGCAACCCGGTTAGATAATGTCAAACGATCACAAAGTCAAATGTAAATATTGAAAACAGTATTTGGCTTTAAGTTTCTTCAAAATTTTCCAAAACATTGACAAAATAAGATTTATTTATTAAGTTATAACAAGAACAAGAAATTAGGCGTGAGCACAAAATCCATACATGAATATGGGCCCAGGTATTTCAGGTGTTCGAGTGACGTAATAGATAGCGCATTTGCAATTGCTTTCTACCAAGACAGCCAGGGTTTAATTCCCAACTCGGACATGAACAGATATTGGGTCCCCAGCACAGCTAAGTGGGACTCGGGTGGTCCAGTTTTCTCCCGCAATTGGACCCTCTATGCGCTTACCTTCCAGGCCAACACAAATGATAAATATGAGTAATTTATGTGTCAAAAATGTTGTAGGATGGATTAAGCTTATGTCATATTACTTAATAATAAGTCCTAGCCCCCAAATGTTGCCACACCGTTTTAAGGATCCCCGTTCCACGGCCATAAACTGTGACTAAGTATTGGAAACTGTTTTTTCTGGCACGACTATAGTTCTGAAAAATCATTACTGAAAAGAAAATCATACCTTGTGAGAAATATTGAAGGTAAAATAAACAAAACATATTCAATTACAGTGTTCTGAGTGTAAAAACAATGCAGCGGGGTCAGACTGGTATTCTTACCCTGCACTTCAGATTGTTATACCTCCGCTCTAACCTATCTGTGACCAACTGTGTTACAGTTATGGCTAAACGGAAGTTAAGGGGATGTTACTGTATATAGGAAAAACACAGTGCCGTGGGACAGGGATCCTTAATCTTGAATTCTTTAAAAAAATGATTCTGACTTGATCCAACAGCCTACAGTGATGGGGAAGGTTTTAGGATTCCATTAGTAACTCTTTACAATTATATCGTTATAGGGGATATGGGAATGGCTTTGTATCGTCATGATACATTGTATTGTTACACCTGGGTTACCAGGTCAGGCAATTATTGATGGAAATGGCCTTTTATTGTTATGGTATATTGTATTGTTACACCTGGGTTACCAGGTAAGGCAATTATTGATGCGGAATTGTTGTGGTAAAAAAATATATGAAAGTTTGATTTCTGATTCTGTTTGAAGCAGAGATGAACGTGGCTGCACACTACAATGGTCTGCTATATAAATAAAACTATACATCATGACAACTAAACTGTATGTTCAAAGGAATGATTTTGAATTATCTCAGAAGTTCCTGTTGTCACATAGGTACCTGTATCGGGGACTAATTAGTAAGATACTGTCGCAGATGGAAATAAGTTAGTACTACATACTTTGTCACATCAATAAATGAACATTTCATAAAACTTTCATAATAACAATTCGTTTCACCCGAACGGAATGATACATGAAGTACAAGCGTGAAGTCTTTATTGTTTGGTAGGTAATATAGATATTTTCTCTGTCTGATTATTTGTAAGACTGGTTTTCGGTAGAGGATATTATATAGGAAGATTTTGTAGAGTTTTGGGATTTGTAACATATATGGGGACTGTCACTGGATATTAAATAGGGGGTATTGTGGTTTGGGGACTAGTAACACACATAGAAACACTACTGGCCGTTCTAATGGTGTAGTGTCACAGCCACTTGTGTCACCATCAACTATCAATGGTGTACTCACTAGTGGTGTAGGGTGTCACAGTCACTAGTGTCACCATCAACTATCAATGGTGTACTCACTAATGGTGCTCCTAGATAGCTGCTTGTACTCGATTCTCTAATTGATCAGCCCTACTTTTCCGTTGTCTCAAAATGTGCCCACCTTTTTCTCATTAATATAGATTTGGCTTTAACCATTTTTATGTACTCTTTAGATATATCTATACAATTTGTAAATGTTTTTACTGTCATGACCTTTAAATATGTCCATCTTTTGTCAAAGCTGCTGGTGGCTGGACATTGAATAGGCTGGAAAAGAAGCAAAACAGAATATATGTTAACCATTCCACTGACTAAATAGCCATGAACAACATTGGTGGTGATAAATAGTGGTAAACAGAAAAAGGATTAATGATGCAAGATAGCAAGGAACAGGATAGGTGGTGCTAGATAGCAGGTGACATGATTTATAGTGCTAGCTAGCAGGTAACAAGATTAGTAGTTGCTAGATAAAAGGGGAATATAATAAGTGGTGCAAGATAGCAGGGTACAGGATTAGTGGCGCTTCATAGCAGGGAACAGGATTAGTGGCGCTACATATCGGGGGAAAGGATAAGCGGTGTTGCATAGCAGGGAACAGGATTAGTGGTGCTTCATATTATAGGAAAAGGATTAGTGGTGCAAGATAGCAAGGATCAGGATTAGTGGCGCTTCATATCGGGGGAAAGGATAGTGGTGCTTCATATCATAGGAAAAGGATTAGTGGTGCAAAATGGCAGGGAACAAGATTTGTGGCGCTTCATATCGGGGAAAAAGGATTAGTGGTGCTTCATATCATAGGAAAAGGATTAGTGGTGCAAGATAGCAGGGATCAGGATTAGTGGCGCTTCATATCGGGGTAAAGGATTAGTGGTGCTTCATATCATAGGAAAATCATTAGTGGTGCAAGATAGCAGGAAACAGGATTACTGATGCTTCATAGCAGGGAACATGATTAGTGGAAGCTAAATAGCTGGGAACAGGATAAGTGGAGCAAGATAAGCAGGGAACAGGATTAGTGGTGCTTCATATCATAGGAACATTATTAGTGGTGCAAGATCACAGGGGAACAGGATTAGTGGCGCTTCATAGCAGGGAACATGATAAGTGGAAGCTAGATAGCAGGGAACAGGATAAGTGGTGCAAGATAGCAGGGATCAGGATTAGTGGCGCTTCATATCATAGGAAAATCATTAGTGGTGCAAGATAGCAGGAAACAGGATTACTGATGCTTCATAGCAGGGAACATGATTAGTGGAAGCTAGATAGCAGGGAACAGGATAAATGGAGCAAGATAAGCAGGGAACAGGATTAGTGGTGCTTCATATCATAGGAACATTATTAGTGGTGCAAGATCACAGGGGAATAGGATTAGTGGCGCTTCATAGCAGGGAACATGATTAGTGGAAGCTAGATAGCTGGGAAAAGGATAAGTGGTGCAAGATAGCAGGAAACAGGATTAGTGATGCTTCATAGCAGGGAACAGGATAAGTGGTGCTTCATATCATAGGAAAATTATTAGTGGTGCAAGATAGCAGGGAACAGGATTAGTGATGCTTCATAGCAGGGAACATCATTAGTGGTGCAAGATAATCAGGGAACAGGATTAGTGGTGCTTCATATCATAGGAACATTATTAGTGGTGCAAGATCGCAGGGAACATGGTTAGTGGAAGCTAGATAGCAGGGGAACAGGATTAGTGGTGACTATATTGTAGAGGAACAGGATTAGTGGACGCTGGATAGTTAAAGGAATATGATCAGCATTTGGAAGTAAAAGGGATACAATGCTAGTGGTTGGACTAACTGTAGTTAAAAAGCAGGGAATAGAATAAGTTGTTGCAAGATTTATTGGCGGGGAAAGCTTATTAGTGGTGACAAGAATGNAATGTATGCAGATGACTTAGTATTGTTTTCCGAAACTATTGAAGGTTTACAGAGTCTTTTAGATAATCTGAATGTGTATTCTACTAAATGGAAATTAACAGTTAACACTGAGAAAACCAAAGTAGTTGTATTTAGAAACGGTGGTAGTATACGAGATAGAGAAAGATGGATGTATAATGGTTTGGAGGTGGAAGTTGTAGATGTTTTCAGCTACCTAGGAGTAAAACTGAAATTCAATAATAAATTTAATCATATACAGAAACAGTTATCTGACCAAGGAAGAAAGGCCATGTATGCTCTTTTTTCAAGCTCTTCTAACTTGAGCCTAAACTGTACAACGTTATTGCATTTATTTGATACGTTTGTTTGAAGTATATTGCATTACGCATGTGAAGTATGGGGATCTACAAAAGGTACGGATATTGAAAGGTTACACCTACACTTTTGTAAGAAGATTTTAAAAGTTAAGAAGTCGACTTGCAATGCAATGGTTTATTTTGAATTAGGTCGACATCCTTTGGAAAATATAAGAAAATTCAGAATGATAAAATATTGGTTAAAACTAATGGATTCGAAAAATTGTATTTTGCAAACTGCGTATTCCTTTTTAAGTAGTAGCAATACAGGCAATTGCTTTAACTGGGTTAAGTATGTCAAACATTGTCTTTTTTCTCTCGGATTCGCAGATGTATGGACAAATTATTATTCATATAACCATAAAAGTATTTTGTACATGATAAAACAAAGAATATTTGATCAAAGTCAACAATCNTTGTAGATGTTTTCAGCTACCTAGGAGTAAAACTGAAATTCAATAATAAATTTAATCATATACAGAAACAGTTATCTGACCAAGGAAGAAAGGCCATGTATGCTCTTTTTTCAAGCTCTTCTAACTTGAGCCTAAACTGTACAACGTTATTGCATTTATTTGATACGTATGTTTGTAGTATATTGCATTACGCATGTGAAGTATGGGGATCTACAAAAGGTACGGATATTGAGAGGTTACACCTACACTTTTGTAAGAAGATTTTAAAAGTTAAGAAGTCGACTTGCAACGCAATGGTTTATTTTGAATTAGGTCGACATCCTTTGGAAAATATAAGAAAATTCAGAATGATAAAATATTGGTTAAAACTAATGGATTCGAAAAATTGTATTTTGCAAACTGCGTATTCCTTTTTAAGTAGTAGCAATACAGGCAATTGCTTTAACTGGGTTAAGTATGTCAAACATTGTCTTTTTTCTCTCGGATTCGCAGATGTATGGACAAATTATTATTCATATAACCATAAAAGTATTTTGTACATGATAAAGCAAAGAATATTTGATCAAAGTCAACAATATCTGAGAGGGCTATTAGAAACCTCACCTAAATGTATTTTATATAAGCACTTAGCAAATCACCATACTCTTCAATACTATTTGACAAAGTATATTCCAATGAAATACCGGATCTGTTTATCTAAACTTCGTCTTTCTGCACATAATTTAGCTATTGAGACTGGTAGATACAATAACATAACGAGAGAACAAAGACACTGTATGAGCTGCATTTCAGATATTGAAGACGAATATCATTTTATTTTAATATGTAACAATTTTCATATTCTGAGAGTAAAATACATAAAACCATATTACTGGCGAAATCCTTCAATGTTTAAACTTGTACAGTTACTAAGTGCTGATAATATCAGCGTTATTCGTAAACTTGCTAGATACATTTTTGAGGCAAATAAGGCACGAGTGACGTAAACATGCACATCAATATAATTTATATAAATGTCTATTTATGTATTATTGACATTTGTATCATTACGGATTACATGTTGTTGTTGTTAATGTCAGATGTTAATGAGCTGATGATGATGATGAAGAGGATGGTGATAATGATGACGATGATGATGATGTGAGAGCGTTAATGATTGTTGAATGCACAATAATGATGTGGGAGTGATAATGAGTGTTGATTGCACAATACATATACGTATATATCATTTGTAATTTATTGTAAAGTATAGTTATCCAATAAGTTGTCAAACTTAAGAAATAAAAGTTGAATTGTGTATGTGTGTGTGTGTGTGTGTGTGTGTGTGTATGTGTGTGTGTATCATCTTGTATGTTGTCTCTGTATTGTTTTGTATATATGTTATGACTGATAAGTCAGCCGACTTAAAGTAATAAAGAACTTGAAGATACCAAGGATTAGTGGTGGCTAGATACCAAGGATAAGTGGTGGCTAGACACCAAGGATTAGTGGTGGCTAGATACCAAGGATTAGCGGTGGCTAGATACCAAGGATTAGTAGTTTTATCGACTTTTTTCATATTGGTCTGTCGTCGATTAACGTCAGAACTCCGGCCCTCTATAATATGCGGGAAATATGCGACCCGCGCCCGGAGCGCACTTCAAACTGATATTTTAGAAACAAATCGTCACTTTCACACACATGTCGCACATGGATCGAAAGATCTGTTCTTTATGTACAAGATGAACATACATAGCATGCCTCAAACAACCAATACAATCACTAAAAACATATTTTTTTCAAACTTACTCTGTTTTACTCTAGTTTTTTGGTAGCCCGCCTTCTAATGTCACATGACTAAAATCTCGCCGGCCTACGTCATAATGTTGGGAAATACCTTCGGTAACGCGAGATCTCGTCAAGTCATGTGACATTGCTCATGGCCTAATTTCCATTAAAAAAATGGGTTGGTATAGAAAACGTTGGAAAATACTTTTCGTAATGTTTTTTGAAACATGTTATTGATACCACCTAGTGCATAAAGAATAGATCTTTCGATCCATGTGCGACATGTGTGTGAAAGTGACGATTTTTTTCTAAAATATCAGTTTGAAGTGCGCTCCGGGCGCGGGGCGCATATTTCCCCCATATTATAGAGGGCCGGAGTTCTGACGTTAATCGACGACAGACCGATATTAAAAAAGTCGATAAAACGTCAGAATAATTCGAACTATACCACCACCATACCGAACCCGGTATCATTAATAGTATACTGTACACATTATTTGCATGGCGCTCTCTCTCTCTGATCTAAAGGAAGTTGTTGTACAAGACTTTCATAGCGGCTTCCCTAGTGAAATCGGAATTAATTCATTAAGGAGCTATGTGTTCAGACGGAGACAAACAAATATGTTCAAATTCACCATAACCAGGAGAGTATCGGAACAGTATTACTCCTGTACCTCTTCCTTTGTTATCCCCTATTTCTATAGGTGTGAAGGTGTACGTGTGTGCACTGGAGGTTGGATATGAGATATGTTAGACTGTATAACTGTAGTACATACTCCAAACCATAATAACGAAAAGAAAACTTTGAGACATTTGTTGCATTGCGTTTTGTCGTAAGAGATCAAACCAATGTTTTTGTGTTTTCCCAATGAAATATGTTTTTTTTTCATGTACAAAAATTGAAAATCGATTACTTTAGTCCGAGAGAACCCAGTCATCGATTGATACTGTATAGCCCACTCTATCTCAGCAATGACATATAGGTCATAAAGGATTCAGTGTGTTATGGAGTTTAGGAACTCGGTTGTGGATTCACCTGGCGCGAGTAGACGTTTTTGTTTTAGAAAATACATTCCCAAATTGGAAAATCTCTTCTCAACTTTTGATCAACTTCTACTTTGTTGTTCTCATACCGACAACCCATGATACTTAATGTATATCATACAACCGATCTGTGGTCAAACGTAGTATAGATATGATCAAGTATATTATAGCATTACTACTCGTATAAATTCTATGTAAAAGGATGTGTTTAAGATCACCTGTATGTGTTTACATGATACCACGTTTATATGTCAAATAGAAAATAACAAGGTGTCAAAGTAAAGAATACAATCTGGACGTATCAATAACGTTTTGTTTGTTTACTAGATAATGCTAAGTCATTGGCATTAAAAGATAAAACAGTTTCACAAATCATAGGACTAAAGTAAAAGTATAAAGGCAGTACGTATCCTCCTTAAAATTCGTCCATCAAAATCTTCATTACGTGATTTAAGGACCAGTTTGTGGCCGTCACCGGAGGTCTGCACTAGGACAAAGTGGTCTGTAATATTCCGTGAAGTACCGGGGTACATGTCAGGTACTATCACATTACTAATGTAACTATGTATCAAATTAAAGCAATGCACGAGTATAAAATGTATTCGATATTAAGTTCAAAGCAAAATACATCTTCCTCAAATTTTTATTTTGTCACGTTTCAAGAGAATCATAATTCGCTGTTTGGGTTTTGAACTTGCACAATCGTCTTCGTAAATCTATTAAAAACCAGGCACATTGCCACATGCAGTCAACGGTTTATTTACGTCGTGAGTAATCATCCATGAAATCTAGAAAACAAAATTGTTTCATTTGACAGAGATATCCACACTTCAGGTCAGGTGGAGATGTTTAAGTCTTACCCTAGAGTACAGCTGACAGTTTATGTCTTACCATATAGTACAGATGACAGTTTATCTCTTACCCTAGAGTACAGATGCCAGTTTATGTCTTACCCTAGATTATATATGACAGTTTATGTCTTACCATAGAGTACAGATGACAGTTTATGTCTTACCCTAGAGTACAGATGACAGTTTATGTTTAACCCTAGAGTACACATGACAGTTTATCTCTTACCATAGAGTACAGATATGGCAGTTTATGTCTTACCCTACAGTACAGATGACAGTTTATGTCTAACCCTAGAGTACAGATGACAGTTTATCTCTTACCCTAGAGTACAGATATGACAGTTTATGTCTTACCCTAGAGTACAGATGACAGTTTATGTCTTAACCTAGAGTACACATATGACAGTTTATATCTTACCCTAAAGTACAGAAATGGCAGTTTATGTCTTACCCTAGAGTAAAGATGACAGTTTATGTCTAACCCTAGAGTACAGATGACAGTTTATCTCTTACCCTAGAGTACAGATATGACAGTTTATGTCTCACCCTACAGTACATATGACAGTTTATGTCTTACCCTAGAGTGCAGATGACAGTTTATGTCTTACCCTATACATGTAGTACATATGACAGTTTATGTCTTACCCTACAGTACATATGACACTTTGTGTCTTACCCTAGAGAACACATGACAGTTTATGTCTTACCCTAGATAACACATGACAGTTTATGTCTTACCCTACAGTACATATTACAGTTTATGTTTTACCCTAGAGAACACATGACAGTTTATGTCTTACCTTACAGTACATATTACAGTTTATGTCTTACACTAGAGAACACATATAACTGTTTGCGTCTTACCCTACAGTACATATTACAGTTTATGTCTTACCCTAGATAACACATATAACTGTTTGCGTCTTACCCTACAGTACATATTATAGTTTATGTCTTACCCTAGAGAACACATATAACTGTTTGCGTCTTACCCTACAGTACACATGACAGTTTGTGTCTTACCCTACAGTACAGATGAGGGTTTTCGCCGTCATTATATAGTATCACGTCACGTCAGCAACAGCAGATCAAACAAATGACTGTTCCTTAAAAGAAAGGGTATAACGAATTTTAACTCTACTTTTAAGATCTGTATTTGGATAACCATTGTGTTTTGTCGGTATTAAAAGGTCAAATAAACCAATTCACTTCAAATTTACTCACCAATTTTTCAAATCCACGCAAATGCAATGGCCTATCAATTGCATACGTAATGTTATAAAAAAAAAAGAGGAAAGAAAAAATAATGCCCATCTGTAAAGTCTTCAATGGATTGAAACTTCTACGTGATGTACTAGTTTTATCGGAACCGACTGGTGACAATATGTAAGGTATTAGTATTATTACTTATCTGATCTCTGCTGATTGCCGACACAAATATTTCTACCCCTTGAGTCTAAGCCTTGCATTTCAAAATAATTTACTGCATACCGGGTAATTTACGGCGTATTTTTTATGTAATTAGGGTGAATGTATCATGACAGTGGTTAACAATAGACAGCGTAGTATACAGTCATTACTTGTGTGGGCGAAAATAACACTGGGCAAAAGTAGGTTTAACGTTATAGGGCGAACGTTTTCCGGGTCCGCAGTATCACTAGCCGGTCACATAATGTTTGTCGTTGCAGTTAATTAATGTCAAACAAGTACACCGCTATTTTCATTTTAATCACCGACGTTCTACAGCATCAAAGGCGTGTTTTTGTTAAGAGATTATTCCATAGCCTTTACTAACATTTTTTTATGCATAGACATTTAAATCCACTTAAGGTCTAGAGTAGATTACATCCGTACCACTGTCGTAGTTTTGGTGTAATATAGTTTGTTCTTTCCTTTTGTGCTTGTATCTTGACCAACAAATGTGATTTTAAGTAAGTTTGTTTCGTGATTATTTAAAACGAATGCCGTTAAGTTATATTCGTGCGCGTTGGAGCTGTACGGTATGTTTTGTCCATGTTTGTTGGTGTTATAATGCATGATATATTTTGTCCGTGTGTGTTTGTGTTATAATGTAGGATATATTTTGTCCGTGTGTGTTTGTGTTATAATGTAGGATATATTTTGTGCCTGTGTTTGTGTTATAATGTATGATATATTTTGTTCGTTTGTGTTTGTGTTATAATGTATGATAGATTTTGTCCGTGTTTGTTGCTGTTATGATGTATGATATATTTTTTCCCTGTGTTTGTGTTATTTGTATCATATATTTTTTCCGTGTTTGTGTTATAATGTATGATATATTTTGTCCGTGTGTGTTTGTGTTATGATGTAGGATATATTTTGTCCGTGTGTGTTTGTGTTATATTGTATGATATATTTTGTCCCTGTGTTTCTGTTATTATGCATGATATATTTTGTCCGTGTGTTTGTGTTATAATGTATGATATATTTTATCCGTGTGTGTTGGCGTTATAATGTATGATATATTTTGTCCGTGTGTGTTGCTGTTATATTGTATAATATATTTTGTCCGTGTGTGTTTGTGTTATTTGTATGATATATTTTGTCCTTGCGTTTGTGTTATAATGTATGATATATTTTGTCCGTTTGTGTTTCTGTTATAATGCATGATATATTTTGTCCGTGTGTGTTTGTGTTATAATGTATCATAGATTTTGTCCGAGTTTGTTGCTGTTTTAATGTATCATAGATTTTGTCCGAGTTTGTTGCTGTTTTAATGTATCATAGATTTTGTCCGAGTTTGTTGCTGTTTTAATGTATCATAGATTTTGTCCGTGTTTGTTGGTGCTATAATGTAGGATATATTTTGTCCGTGCGTGTTTGTGTTATAATGTATATGATATATTTTGTCCCTGTTTGTTGCTGTTATAATGCATGATGTATTTTGTCCGTGTGTGGTTGTGTTATAATGTATGATTTGTTTTGTCCGTGTTTGTTGCTGTCATAATATATGATATATTTTGTCTGTGTGTGTTGGTGTTATAATGTTCCCTGTGTTTGTGTTATTTGTATCATATATTTTGTCCGTGTTTCTTGCTATTATAATGTATGATATATTTTTCCATGTGTGTTTGTGTTATAATATATGATATATTTTGTCCGTATTTGTTGCTGTTATAATGTATGATATATTTTTTCCGGGTGTGTTTGTGTTATTATGTATGATATCTTTTGTCCGTGTGTGTTTGTGACATATAGGTATGATTTTTTTCGACCGTGTGTGTTGCTGTTATATTGTATAATATATTTTGTCCGTGTGTGTTAGTGTTATAATGTATGATTTATTTTGTCCTTGCGTTTGTGTTATAATGTATGATCTATTTTGTCCGTGTGTGTTGGTGTTGTAATGTATGATATATTTTGACCGTGTTTGTTGCTGTTATGATGTATGATATATTTTTTCCCTGTGTTTGTGTTATAATGTATCATAGATTTTGTCCGTGTTTCTTGCTATTATAATGTATGATATATGATATATTTGTTCCTGTGTTTGTGTTATGATGTATGATATATTTCGTCCGTGTGTGTTGCTGTTATATTGTATAATATATTTTGTCCGTGTGTTTTGGTGTTGTGATGTGTGATATATTTTGTCCGTGTGTTTTTGTGTTATAATGTATGATATATTTTTTCCGTGTGTGTTTGTGACATATAGGTATGATTTTTTTCGACCGTGTGTGTTGCTGTTATATTGTATAATATATTTTGTCCGTGTGTGTTGGTGTTATATTGTATGATATATTTTGTCCTTATAATGTAGGATATATTTTGAACGTGTGTGTTTGGGTTATTATGTATGATCTATTTTGTCCGTGTGTGTTGGTGTTATATTGTATGCTAAATTTTGACCGTGAGTGTTTGTGTTATAATGTATATGATATATTTTGTCCGTCTTTGTTGCTGTTATAATGCATGATGTATTTTGTCCGTGTGTGGTTGTGTTATAATGTATGATCTATTTTGTCCGTGTGTGTTGCTGTTATAATGTATCATAGATTTTGTCCGAGTTTGTTGCTGTTTTAATGTATCATAGATTTTGTCCGAGTTTGTTGCTGTTTTAATGTATCATAGATTTTGTCCGAGTTTGTTGCTGTTTTAATGTATCATAGATTTTGTCCGAGTTTGTTGCTGTTTTAATGTATCATAGATTTTGTCCGAGTTTGTTGCTGTTTTAATGTATCATAGATTTTGTCCGAGTTTGTTGCTGTTTTAATGTATCATAGATTTTGTCCGAGTTTGTTGCTGTTTTAATGTATCATAGATTTTGTCCGAGTTTGTTGCTGTTTTAATGTATCATAGATTTTGTCCGAGTTTGTTGCTGTTTTAATGTATCATAGATTTTGTCCGAGTTTGTTGCTGTTTTAATGTATCATAGATTTTGTCCGAGTTTGTTGCTGTTTTAATGTATCATAGATTTTGTCCGTGTTTGTTGGTGCTATAATGTAGGATATATTTTGCCCGTGTGTGTTTGTGACATATATTGTCCGCGTGTGTTTGTGTGATAATGTATCATAGATTTTGTCCGCGTTTGTTGCTGTTATAATGCATGATGTATTTTGTCCGTGTGTGGTTGTGTTATAATGTATGATATATTTATAATGTATGATATATTTTTTCCGGGTGTGTTTGTGTTATAATGTGTGATATATTTTGTCCGTGTGTTAGTGTTATAATGTATGATTTGTTTTGTCCGTGTTTGTTGCTGTCATAATATATGATATATTTTGTCCGTTTTTCTAGCTGTTATAATGTATGATAGATTTTGTCCGTGTTTCTTGCTATTATAATGTAGGATATATTTTTTCCGTGAGTGTTTGTGTTAAAATGTATAATATATTTTTTCCGTGTTTGTTGCTGTTATGATGTATGATATATTTTTTCCCTGTGTTTGTGTTATTTGTATGATATATTTTGTCCGTATTTGTTGCTGTTATAATGTAGGATATAGTTTGTCCGTGTGTGTTTGTGACATATATTGTCCGCGTGTGTTTGTGTGATAATGTATCATAGATTTTGTCCGCGTTTGTTGCTGTTATAATGCATGACATATTTTGTCCGTGTTTGTTTCTGTTATAATGTATGATATATTTGTTCCTGTGTTTGTGTTATGATGTATGATATATTTTTTCCGGGTGTGTTTGTGTTATTATGTATGATATCTTTTGTCCGTGTGTGTTTGTTTTATAATGTATGATATATTTTGACCGTGTTTGTTGCTGTTATGATGTATGATATATTTCGTCCGTGTGTGTTGCTGTTGTAATGTGGGATACATTTTGTCCGTGTGTGTTGCTGTTGTAATGTATGATATATTTTGTCCCTGTTTGTTGCTGTTATAATATATGATATATTTTGTCCCTGTTTGTTGCTGTTATAATATATGATATATTTGTTCCTGTGTTTGTGTTATGATGTATGATATATTTCGTCCGTGTGTGTTGCTGTTGTAATGTGGGATACATTTTGTCCGTGTGTGTTGGTGTTATATTGTATGCTAAATTTTGACCGTGAGTGTTTGTGTTATAATGTATATGATATATTTTGTCCCTGTTTGTTGCTGTTATAATATATGATATATTTGTTCCTGTGTTTGTGTTATAATGTATATGATATATTTTGTCCCTGTGTTGCTGTTATAATGTATCATAGATTTTGTCCGTGTTTGTTGGTTTTATAATGTAGGATATATTTTGCCCGTGTGTGTTTGTGACATATAGGTATGATTTTTTTCGTACGTGTGTGTTGCTGTTATAATGTATGAGATATTTTGTCCGTGTGTGTGTGTGTTATTATGTATGATATCTTTTGTCCGTGTGTGTTTGTGTTATCATGTATGATATATTTTGTCTGTGTGGGTTGGTGTTATAATGTATGTATTGTATGATATATTTTGTCCTTGCGTTTGTGTTATAATGTATGATCTATTTTGTCCGTGTGTGTTGCTGTTATATTGTATAATATATTTTGTCCGTGTGTGGATTATATCTTTTGTGTTTGTTGCTGTTATAAAATATGATATATTTTGTCCGTATGTGTTTGTGTTATAATGTGTGATATATTTTGTCCGTGTGTTTGGGTTATAATGTATGATATATATATTTTGTCCGTTTGTGTTTGTGTTATAATGTATGATTTGTTTTGTCCGTGTTTGTTGCTGTATAATGCATGATATATTTTGTCCGTGTTTGTTGGTGCTATAATGTAGGATATATTTTGTCCGTGGGTGTTGGTGTTATAATGTAGGATATATTTTGAACGTGTGTGTTTGGGTTATTATGTATGATCTATTTTGTCCGTGTGTGTTGGTGTTATAATGTTCCCTGTGTTTGTGTTATTTGTATCATATATTTTGTCCCTGTGTTGCTGTTATAATGTATCATAGATTTTGTCCGTGTTTGTTGGTGCTATAATGTAGGATATATTTGTCCATGTGTGTTTGTGTTATAATATATGATATATTTTGTCTGTGTTTGTTGCTGTTATAATATATGATATATTTTGTCTGTGTGGGTTGGTGTTATAATGTATGATATATTTTGTCCGTGTTTCTTGCTATTATAATGTATGATATATTTGTCCATGTGTGTAGGTGTTATAATGTAGGATATATTTTGTCCGTGTGTGTTTGTGTTATAATGTATGATATATTTTGTCCGTGTGTGTTTGTGTTATAATGTATGATATATTTGTCCGTGTTTGTTGCTGTTATAAAATATGATATATTTTGTCCGTGTGTGTTGGTGTTATAATGTATGATATATTTTGTCCGTGTGTGTTTGTGTTATAATGTATGATATATTTTGTCCGTGTTTGTTGCTGTTATAATGTATGATATATTTTGTCCGTGTGTGTTTGTGTAATAATGTATGATATATTTTGTCCGAGTTTGTTGCTGTTATAATGTATGATATATATTTGTCCATGTGTGTTTGTGTTATAATGTATGATATATTTTGTCCGTGTGTGTTGGTGTTATAATGTATGATATATTTTGTCCGTATTTGTTGCTGTTATAATGTATGATATATTTGTCCATGTGTGTTTGTGTTATAATGTAGGATATATTTTGTCCGTTTGTGTTTGTGTTATAATGTATGATATGTTTTGTCCGTGTGTGTTTGTGTTATAATGTATGATATATTTTGTCCGTGTTTGTTGCTGTTATAATGTATGATATATTTGTCCCTGTGTTTGTGTTATAATGTATGATTTATTTTGTCCGTGTTTGTTGCTGTTATTATGTATGATATATTTTGTCTGTGTGTGTTTGTGTTATAATGTATCATAGATTTTGTCCGTGTTTGTTGCTGTTATAATGTATGATATATTTTTCCCTGTGTTTGGTTTATAATGTATCATATATTTTGTCCGTGTTTGTTGGTGTTATAATGTAGGATATATTTTGTCTGTGAGTGTTTGTGTTAAAATGCATCATATATTTTTTCCGTGTTTGTTGCTGTTATAATGTATGATATATTTGTCCCTGTATTTGTGTTATAATGTATGATTTATTTTGTCCGTGTTTGTTGCTGTTATAATATAGGATATATTTTGTCCCTGTGTTGCTGTTATAATGTATGATATATTTTGTCGCTGTGTTTGTGTTATAACGTATGATATATTTTGTCCGTGTGTGTTGGTGTTATAATGTATGATATATTTTGTCCGTGTTTGTTGCTGTTATAATGTAGGATATATTTTGTCCGTATGTGTTTGTGTTATAATGTATGATATATTTTGTCCGTGTTTGTTGCTGTTATAATGAAGGATAAATTTTGTCCGTGTGTGTTTGTGTTATAATGTATGATATATTTTATCCGTGTGTGTTGGCGTAATAATGTATGATATATTTTGTCCGTGTGTGTTGGTGTTATAATGTAGGATATATTTTGTCCGTGTGTGTTTGTGTTATAATGTATGATATATTTTGTGCGTGTTTGTTGCTGTTATAATGAAGGATAAATTTTGCCCGTGTGTGTTTGTGTTATAATGTATGATATATTTTGTGCGTGTTTGTTGCTGTTATAATGAAGGATAAATTTTGTCCGTGTGTGTTTGTGTTATAATGTATGATATATTTTGTCCGTGTGTGTTTGTGTTATAACGTAGGATATATTTTGTCCGTGTGTGTTGGTGTTATATTGTATGCTATATTTTGTCCGTGTGTGTTTGTGTTATAATGTAGGATATATTTTGTCCGTGTGTGTTGGTGTTATAATGTAGGATATATTTTGTCCGTGTGTGTTTGTGACATATAGGTATGATTTTTTTCGTCCGTGTGTGTTGCTGTTATAATGTATGATATATTTGTTCCTGTGTTTGTGTTATGATGTATGATATATTTTGTCCGTGTGTGTTGCTGTTAAAATGTATGATATATTTTGTCCGTGTGTTTGGGTTATAATGTATGATATATTTTGTCCCTGTGTTTGTGTTATAATGTATGATATATTTCGTCCGTGTGTGTTGCTGTTATAATGTATGATATATTTGTTCCTGTGTTTGTGTTATAATGTAGGATATATTTTGTCCGTGTGTGTTG
>NW_018480050.1:343842-437892 GCF_002113885.1 Mizuhopecten yessoensis | reverse complement strand
TGATATATTTTGTCCGTGTGTGTTTGTGTTATAATGTATGATATATTTTGTCCGTGTGTGTTGGTGTTATAATGTATGATATATTTTGTGCGTGTGTGTTTGTGTTATAATGTATGATATATTTTGTCCGTGTGTGTTTGTGTTATAATGTAGGATATATTTCGTCCGTGTGTGTTCGTGTTATAATGTATGATGTATTTTGACTCAAGGGCCATAGAAATATCTTGTTTCAAGCGGGGTTTTTTTATTCACCTTAACTCTTAAAAAAGCAAAAGAAGAAACATGATATTCATAAGGAAATTCAGAAACAGAAATATCGTTTTACAAACGCGGAAAGTTAACAAATGAGACGGAAACATTTCCTTTTTTATTACTAGTTATCAAAAAAAAAAAAAAAGCTTATTAAAAAGACATAATAGCAAAGTAGAATCAATCATTCGTCTCAATCAGGTTCCACCCACGGCTCGTTTTTCACTTTTGAGATACTTAATTTTTACTCATTATATATTGATACCCGGAAATTAGCTTATATTCATATAAAGCTGGTGACAGCCGCTGGCTATTGCACGCGCAAACCACATTCTCTTTATCAAATAATGAGGTATATATTAATAGTTAATATGTTTGTCTTAACAACGTGTCAATTTCACTTTATAGATTAAAGTATGTTTTACAGGTAAAGTAATTATCCTTAGCTGTAGTTCGTGTGTTGTATTTCCTTTCGTGCTGAAGGTCCTGTAAGGATTGATTATGAAGACATTTAGAATATTATTATTTCCTTTATTTCCTCCAAAAATGAAGAGTTACAGAAATAACGAACAATACACGTACAATTCAACACTATTGAAAGAGAAGAAAATACATTCACAATCATGGTCACACCCTTACATAGTGACACACACATGCACATGGACAGACACACACATAAGAGAATAATAATAGTACCCACATCATCCCATAAAGTACTATAAACACAACACAATGATATAATAGGTACTATTACAGTCATTTTACGGTGATAATTATGATGATAGACAGTATAGCACTCATCATACATTAAATCACACATTGCTATAGTAGACATGTTTACACTCCTCAAACTACATTATCATATAATAGTACAGACAGTAATACACTTCTCGTACTAAGCAATCATAAAACATTGTAATAAACAGTATTACAAGCATCACACAATAAATTATACAGCATAATCATAGACAGTATGACTGTTACATAAGTCTTACAATACAATCAGACATAGAGTAGAATCCGTTGCTGGAATTCATACAATACATGCATACAGTGGTGTGAAATACACAACATACAATATAATTATTAACTTGAACAAACAGAGCAACTATGCAATGATTTCAGTTGTTCCCTTCTATATGCCTATGTCTATGTCTCAACCCTTCTTTATGTCTATTTCTCTACATCACCCCCTTTCTATATGTATATGTCTCTGTTTCCCCTCTCTCTTATGTGTCTCTGTCTCACCCCCTTCTCTATGCCTATGTCTGTCTCACACACCATCTTCTATATGTCTATGTCTTTGTATCATCCCCTTCTCTATGTCTATGTCTCTGCCTCACCCCCCCTCTTATGTGTCTCTGTCTCATCATCTTCTATATGACTATGTCTCTGTATAACACCCCCCACTACTTATGTGTCTCTGTCTCACCCCCTTACATATGCCTATGTATCTGTCTCATCCCCCCTTATTTATGTCTCTGTCTCACCACCTTCTATATGTCTATGCCTCTGTATCACCCCTTCTTATGTGTCTCTGTCTCACCCCTTTCTATATGTCTATGTCTCTGTATCACGCCCCCCTCTTACGTGTCTCTGTCTCACCCCCTTCTATATGCCTATGTCTGTCTCACACACCATCATATATATGTCTATGTCTCTGTCTCACCTCCTTCTCTATGCCTATGTCTATGTCTCAACCCTTCAATATGTCTATGTCTATGTTTCAACCCTTCTATATGTCTATGTCTCTGTCTCACTCCACTCTTATGTGTCTCTGTCTCACCCCCTTCTATATGTCTATGTCTCTGTCTCACCCCCTTCTATATGTCTATTTCTCTGTATCACACCGCGCCCCTCTTATGTGTCTCTGTCTCACCCCCTTCTATATGTCTATGTCTCTGTCTCACCCCCTTCTATATGTCTATGTCTCTGTATCTCCCCTTTCTATATGTCTATGTCTCTGTATCACCCCTTCTATATGCCTATGTCCCTGTCTCACCCCCTTCTATATGCCTATGTCTGTCTCACACACCATCATATATATGTCTATGTCTCTGTCTCACCCCCTTCTCTATGCCTATGTCTATGTCTCAACCCTTCTATATGTCTATGTCTATGTTTCAACCCTTCTATATGTCTATGTCTCTGCCTCACCCCACTCTTATGTGTCTCTGTCTCACCCCCTTCTATATGTCTATGTCTCTGTCTCACCCCTTCTATATGTCTATGTCTCTGTATCACACCGCGCCCCTTTTATGTGTCTCTGTCTCACCCCCTTCTATATGTCTATGTCTCTGTCTCACCCCTTTCTATATGTCTATGTCTCTGTATCACCCCCTCCATATGCCTATGTCCCTGTCTCACCCCCTTCTATATGCCTATGTCTGTCTCACACACCATCATATATATGTCTATGTCTCTGTCTCACCCCCTTCTCTATGCCTATGTCTATGTCTCAACCCTTCTATATGTCTATGTCTATGTTTCAACCCTTCTATATGTCTATGTCTCTGCCTCACCCCACTCTTATGTGTCTCTGTCTCACCCCCTTCTATATGTCTATGTCTCTGTCTCACCCCTTCTATATGTCTATGTCTCTGTATCACACCGCGCCCCTCTTATGTGTCTCTGTCTCACCCCCTTCTATATGTCTATGTCTCTGTATCTCCCCTTTCTATATGTCTATGTCTCTATATCACCCCCTCTTATGTGACTCTGTCTCACCCCTTTCTATATGTCTATGTCTCTGTTTCCCCTCTCTCTTATATGTCTCTGTCTCACCCCCTTTTATATGCCTATGTCTATGTCTCAACCCCCTTCTTTATGTCTATTTCTCTGTATCACCCCCCCCCCTCTTATGTGTCTCTGTCTCACCCCCTTCTATATGTCTATGTCTCTGTATCTCCCCTTTCTATATGTCTATGTCTCTATATCACCCCCTCTTATGTGACTCTGTCTCACCCCTTTCTATATGTCTATGTCTCTGTTTCCCCTCTCTCTTATATGTCTCTGTCTCACCCCCTTTTATATGCCTATGTCTATGTCTCAACCCCCTTCTTTATGTCTATTTCTCTGTATCACCCCCCCCCCTCTTATGTGTCTCTGTCTCACCCCCTTCTATATGTCTATGTCTCTGTATCTCCCCTTTCTATATGTCTATGTCTCTATATCACCCCCTCTTATGTGACTCTGTCTCACCCCTTTCTATATGTCTATGTCTCTGTTTCCCCTCTCTCTCATATGTGTCTCTGTCTCACCCCCTTTTATATGCCTATGTCTATGTCTCAACCCCCTTCTTTATGTCTATTTCTCTGTATCACCCCCCCCCCTCTTATGTGTCTCTGTCTCACCCCCTTCTATATGTCTATGTCTCTGTATCTCCCCTTTCTATATGTCTATGTCTCTATATCACCCCCTCTTATGTGACTCTGTCTCACCCCTTTCTATATGTCTATGTCTCTGTTTCCCCTCTCTCTCTTAAGTGTCTCTGTCTCACCCCCTTTTATATGCCTATGTCTATGTCTCAACCCCCTTCTTTATGTCTATTTCTCTGTATCACCCCCCCCCCTCTTATGTGTCTCTGTCTCACCCCCTTCTATATGTCTATGTCTCTGTCTCACCCCTTTCTATATGTCTATGTCTCTGTATCACCCCCTCTTATGTGTCTCTGTCTCACCCCCTTCTATATGCCTATGTATCTCTCTCACCCCCTTCTATATGCCTATGTCTCTGTATCACCCCTTCCATATGTCTATGTCTCTGCCTCACCCCTTTCTTTATGTCTATGTCTATGTCTCAACCCCTTCTGTATGTCTATGTCTCTGTCCCTTCTATATGCCTATGTCTGTCTCTCACACCCCTTTCTATATGTCTATGTCTCTGTATCTCCCCCTCTTATGTGTCTCTGTCTCATCCCCTTCTCTATGCCTATGTCTATGTCTCAACCCCTTCTGTATGTCTATGTCTCTGCCTCACCCCCTTCTATATGCCTATGTCCCTGTCTCACCCCTTCTATATGTCTATGTCTCAACCCCTTTTATATGTATATGTCTCTGCCTCACCCCTTTCTATATGTCTATGTCTCTGTATCCCCCCCTCTTATGTGTCTCTGTCTCACCCCCTTCTATATGTCTATGTCTCTGCCTCACCCCTTTCTATATGTCTATGTCTCTGTATCACCCCCTCCTATGTGTCCCTGTCTCACCCCCTTCTATATGTCTATGTCTCTGCCTCACCCCTTTCTATATGTCTATGTCTCTGTATCACCCCCTCTTATGTGTCTCTGTCTCACCCCCTTCTATATGCCTATGTATCTCTCTCACCCCCTTCTATATGTCTATGTCTCTGCCTCACCCCTTTCTTTATGTCTATGTCTATGTCTCAACCCCTTCTGTATGTCTCTGTCTCAACCCCTTCTATATGCCTATGTCTGTCTCTCACACCCCTTTCTATATGTCTATGTCTCTGTGTCTCCCCCTCTTATGTGTCTCTGTCTCACCCCCTTCTATATGTCTACGTCTCTGTATCTCCCCTTTCTATATGTCTATGTTTTTGTATCACCCCTTCTATATGCCTATGTCCCTGTCTCACCCCCTTCTATATGCCTATGTCTGTCTCTCACACCCCTTTCTATGTGTCTATGTCTCTGTGTCTCCCCCTCTTATGTGTCTCTGTCTCACCCCCGTCTATATGTCTACGTCTCTGTATCTCCCCTTTCTATATGTCTATCTTTTTGTATCACCCCTTCTATATGCCTATGTCCCTGTCTCCCCCCCTTCTATATGCCTATGTCTGTCTCACACCCCATCATATATATGTCTATGTCTCTGTCTCACCCCCTTCTATATGCCTATGTATCTCTCTCAATCCCTTCTATATGACTATGTCTATGTATCACCCCTTCCGTATGTCTATGTCTTTATGTCTATGTCTATGTCTCAACCCCTTCTGTATGTCTCTGTCTCAACCCCTTCTATATGCCTATGTCTGTCTCTCACACCCCTTTCTATATGTCTATGTCTCTGTATCACCCCCTCCTATGTGTTCCTGTCTCACCCCCTTCTATATGTCTATGTCTCTGTATCACACCGCGCCCCTCTTATGTGTCTCTGTCTCACCCCCTTCTCTATGCCTATGTCTATGTCTCACCCCCTTCTATATGTCTATGTCTATGTTTCAACCCTTCTATATGTCTATGTCTCTGCCTCACCCCTTTCTATATGTCTATGTCTCTGTATCACCCCCTCCTATGTGTTCCTGTCTCACCCCCTTCTATATGTCTATGTCTCTATCTCACCCCCTTCTATATGTCTATGTCTCTGCCTCCCCCCTTTCTATATGTCTATGTCTCTGTATCACCCCCTCCTATGTGTTCCTGTCTCACCCCCTTCTATATGTCTATGTCTCTGTATCACACCGCGCCCCTCTTATGTGTCTCTGTCTCACCCCCTTCTATGTGTCTATGTCTCTATCTCACCCCCTTCTATATGTCTATGTCTCTGTCTCACCCCCTTCTATATGCCTATGTCTCTATCTCACCCCCTTCTATATGTCTATGTCTCTGTATCATACTGCGCCCCTCTTATGTGTCTCTGTCTCCTATGTCTCATTCCCTTTTATATGTATATGTCTCTGCCTCACCCCCTTCTATATGCCTATGTCCCTGTCTCACCCCCTTCTATATGCCTATGTCTCTATCTCACCCCCTTCTATATGTCTATGTCTCTGCCTCCCCCCTTTCTATATGTCTATGTCTCTGTATCACCCCCTCTTATGTGTCTCTGTATCACCCCCTTCTATATGCCTATGTATCTCTCTCACCCCCTTCTATATGTCTATGTCTCTGCCTCACCCCTTTCTTTATGTCTATGTCTATGTCTCAACCCCTTCTGTATGTCTCTGTCTCAACCCCTTCTATATGCCTATGTCTGTCTCTCACACCCCTTTCTATATGTCTATGTCTCTGTATCACCCCCTCCTATGTGTTCCTGTCTCACCCCCTTCTATATGTCTATGTCTCTTTTTCCCCTCTCTCTTATGTGTCTCTGTCTCACCCCCTTCTCTATGCCTATATCTATGTCTCAACCCTTCTATATGTCTATGTCTCTGCCTCGCCCCACTCTTATGTGTCTCTGTCTCACCCCCTTCTATGTGTCTATGTCTCTATCTCACCCCCTTCTATATGTCTATGTCTCTGTATCATACTGCCCCCCTCTTATGTGTCTCTGTCTCACCCCCTTCTATATGTCTATGTCTCTGTCTCACCCCTTTCTATATGTCTATGTCTCTGTATCACCCCCTCCTATGTGTTCCTGTCTCACCCCCTTCTATATGTCTATGTCTCTGCCTTACCCCTTTCTATATGTCTATGTCTCTGTATCACCCCCTCTTATGTGTCTCTGTCTCACCCCCTTCTATATGCCTATGTATCTCTCTCAATCCCTTCTATATGACTATGTCTATGTATCACCCCTTCCGTATGTCTATGTCTCTGCCTCACCCCTTTCTTTATGTCTATGTCTATGTCTCAACCCCTTCTGTATGTCTATGTCTCTGCCTCACCCCCTTCTATATGCCTATGTCCCTGTCTCACCCCTTCTATATGTCTATGTTTCTGTATGTCTCTGTCTCAACCCCTTCTATATGCCTATGTCTGTCTCTCACACCCATTTCTATATGTCTATGTCTCTGTATCTCCCCCTCTTATGTGTCTCTGTCTCACCCACTCTATATGGCCATGTCTCAACCCCTTTTATATGTATATGTCTCTGCCTCACCCCTTTCTATATGCCTATGTCTGTCTCTCACACCATCTTCTATATGTCTATGTCTCTGTCTCACCCCCTTCTTTATGTCTATGTCTCTGCCTCACCCCCCTCTTATGTGTCTCTGTCTCACCCCCTTCTTTATGTCTATGTCTCTGCCTCACCCCTTTCTTTATGTCTATGTCCATGTCTCAACCCCTTCTGTATGTCTATGTCTCAACCCCTTTTATATGTATATGTCTCTGCTTCACCCCCTTCTATATGCCTATGTCTCTGTATCACCCCTTCCATATGTCTATGTCTCTGCCTCACCCCCTCTTATGTATTCACCCCTTTCTTTATGTCTATGTCTATGGCTCAACCCCTTCTGTATGTCTATGTCTCTGTCCCTTCTATATGTCTATGTCTCTGTATCCCCCTCTCTTATGTGTCTCTGTCTCACCCCCTTCTCTATGTCTATGTCTCTGCCTCACCCCCTCTTATGTATTCACCCCTTTCTTTATGTCTATGTCTATGGCTCAACCCCTTCTGTATGTCTATGTCTCTGCCTCACCCCTTTCTTTATGTCTATGTCTATGGCTCAACCCCTTCTGTATGTCTATGTCTCTGTCCCTTCTATATGCCTATGTCTGTCTCTCACTCCATCTTCTCTATGTCTATGTCTCTGTCTCACCCCCTTCTATATGCCTATATATGTATATGTCTCTGCCTCACCCCTTTCTATATGCCTATGTCTGTCTCTCACTCCATCTTCTCTATGTCTATTGCTCTGTCTCACCCCCTTCTCTATGTCTATGTCTCTGCCTCACCCCCTCTTATGTATTCACCCCTTTCTTTATGTCTATGTCTATGGCTCAACCCCTTCTGTATGTCTATGTCTCTGCCTCACCCCTTTCTTTATGTCTATGTCTATGTCTCAACCCCTTCTGTATGTCTATGTCTCTGCCCCTTCTATATGCCTATGTCTGTCTCTCACTCCATCTTCTCTATGTCTATGTCTCTGTCTCACCCCACTCTTATGTGTCTCTGTCTCATCCCCTTCTATATGCCTATGTCCCTGTCTCCCCCCCTTCTATATGCCTATGTCCCTGTCTCACCCCTTATATATGTCTATGTCTCAACCCCTTTTATATGTATATGTCTCTGCCTCACCCCCTACTATATGCCTATGTCCCTGTCTCACCCCCTTCTATATGCCTATATATGTATATGTCTCTGCCTCACCCCTTTCTATATGCCTATGTCTGTCTCTCACACCATCTTCTATATGTCTATGTCTCTGACTCACCCCCTTCTTTATGTCTATGTCTCTGCCTCACCCCTTTCTTTATGTCTATGTCTATGTCTCAACCCCTTCTGTATGTCTATGTCTCTGTCCCTTCTATATGCCTATGTCTGTCTCTCACACCCCTTTCTATATGTCTATGTCTCTGTATCTCCCCCTCTTATGTGTCTCTGTCTCACCCCCTTCTATATGTCTATGTCTCTGTATCTCCCCCTCTTATGTGTCTCTGTCTCATCCCCTTCTCTATGCCTATGTCTCTGTATCACCCCCTTCTCTATGTCTATGTGTCTGTCTCACCCCTCCTCTTATATGTCTCTGTCTCGCCCCTTCTATAAGCCTATGTCTGTCTCTCACTCCATCTTCTCTATGTCTATGTCTCTGTCTCACCCCCTTCTATATGCCTATGTCTCTGTATCACCCCCTTCTCTATGTCTATGTGTCTGCCTCACCCCTCCTCTTATATGTCTCTGTCTCACCCCTTCTATATGCCTATGTCTGTCTCTCACTCCATCTTCTCTATGTCTATGTCTCTGTCTCACCCCCTTCTCTATGTCTATGTCTCTGCCTCACCCCCTTCTATATGTCTATGTCTCTGCCTCACCCCACTCTTATGTGTCTCTGTCTCACCCCCTTCTATATGTCTATGTCCCTGTCTCACCCCTTTTATATGTCTATGTCTCAACCCCTTTCATATCTATATGTCTCTGCCTCCCCCCTTTCTATATGTCTATGTCTCTGTCCCATCCCTTTCTTTATGCCTATGTCTATGTCTCAACCCCTTCTGTATGTCTATGTCTCAACCCCTTTTATATGTATATGTCTCTGCCTCACCCCTTTCTATATGTCTCTGTCTCTGTATCCTCCTCTCTTATGTGTCTCTGTCTCAGCCCCTTCTATATGCCTATGTCTCTGTATCACCCCCTACTCTATGTCTATGTCTCTGCCTCACCCCTCCTCTTATATGTCTCTGTGTCACCCCTTCTATATGCCTATGTCTGTCTCTCACACCATCTTCTATATGTCTATGTCTCTGTCTCACCCCCTTCTCTATGTCTATGTCTCTGCCTCACCCCCTCTTATGTGTCTCTGTCTCATCATCTTCTATAGGACTATGTCTCTGTATAACACCCCCCACTACTTATGTGTCTCTGTCTCACCCCCTTACATATGCCTATGTATCTGTCTCATCCCCCCTTATTTATGTCTCTGTCTCACCACTATTTCCCCTTCAGATGAATATACATCTCCATTTCATATGAGATTTATGAAACGAGTCGAAGAATTTTTCAATTAACGAGCCTGTGGCGAGCTAAAATGAAACATTCGTGATGAGTTTCATAAATTTCATATGAAATGAAATCGAGTGTAAGATCCTTTTTATCACATAATCAAGATTTGTGGCATTTATTTGTGTAAAATGACAATTTTCATGCAACCTTGAAATGTAAAATGTTGCCATTTTTACTCCATTGCGTAAGTATGTGACGTCATGTACTTGTCCTAGACGTGACGTCACAATTGAAACAATTAAAACTTGCAACCAATCACAGGGATAATGGGTCATATTACATGGATATATTCACTGGATAACACAGTACATTGGGTGATAAATATGGTTAAAAAGAAGGTATCACAAGTGTTAACCTAGTTTGTTTTATAGTTCCGAGAAGCAATATGGCTAAATTATCTTTTTTACCTCGTAACTCGTCCTCCCGGAGGACCAGACCCGCTTTTAGTAAACTTTCAAATCGCTTCTATCAGAGGACCGCTTTGACTACATGTTAGTGGAAATTAAAGATAATTGACCATAATTTTGGTCTCAGCTCTTCAGCCTTTCCTACCATGATTTTAGTGTCAAATATAACCTACACAACACCTATGTCATCTATATATATGTTAAGGAGCATTGTACACCAACATCCTGTAGGATCACAAGCTTTATTTATCATTCTTTAATATAAGATGCTACACGATATGAAATATTCGATTCCTAAAAGTTATGTTTTACATGACACCACGAGAATATGCAAAGAATTTAGCTTATATATCGTACTGGTTTTCGTTTAATAATATTTTAATAATATCCAGGAAAGTTTGAGCGGCGAAATATTCCAAATGGCTTTAAATACGATATAAAGTGTCAAAGGCATATTAGAAAATATATTATTCCATTAAAAATTGAAAGAAACCATATATTACAAAATGTAATAAAATTGCACCATGTTTCCATCGTTTGATATTTTATAAAACATTATCAAGAATCAAGAATGAGAGACTTTAAAAAAAAAAAAAAAAAAAAAAAAAATTTAAAAAAAAAAAAAAAAAAAAAATACATTGAAAAAATGGTGACACAAATGATATAAAGTTACTTAAAAAGTGCTAATATCATATTCTAGTTCACAATTCAAAACACAAACAACTATCCGAGTATAAAGTACGTTCCGTAGACAGACTAATAAAAATATCATTCTACAAATGTGCTATTATTTATATCCAGAAGTAAGCTGTATTAAGTATTTGGGTATAAAAACATAATAACACATTTCCTATATGTAACATCACCTTTACTATCACGTTCATCATCATCCTTTCTTCTTCTGTGTCATCAAAAACCATGATAATCATCATCGTCATCATCATCGTCGTCATCGTCATCGTCATCGTCATCGTCATCGTCATCGTCATCGTCGTCATCGTCATCGTCATCATCATCATCATCATCATCATCATCATCATCATTTCATTAAGATTAGACTGGCATCAACTACAGCAGCACACATGTACGTTTAACTTTTAGTTTTCTTTAAACAAATAATGCAACATTCACTGATATGATGGGCGTTATAAAGTAAAGCCCTTAAATCAATCAACTTTTTCCTATCAACACAGTATTTTGGTCCTAGCAGCTTAAATACATCACTGGTATGAGTAACATCTCAAAACAAAGGAAGGCAATATGCTACATTTCTATCTAAAATATTCAAATCTCTTTTTAACTAAAACGTAAACGATCAGTTAACCATGTTAACAAACTTTGCTATAAAATCAAATACGGTAGACCTCCCGTTTATACGGTAGACCTCCCGTTTATACGGTAGTCCTCCCGTTTATATGGTAGTCCTCCCGTTTATATGGTAGACCTCCCGTTTATACGGTAGCCCTCCCGTTTATACGGTAGACCTACCGTTTATACGGTAGACCTCCCGTTTATACGGTAAACCTCCCGTTTATATTGTAAACCTCCCGGAAGGCAATATGCTACATTTCTATCTAAAATATTCAAATCTCTTTTTAACTAAAACGTAAACGATCAGTTAACCATGTTAACAAACTTTGCTATAAAATCAAATCCGGTAGACCTCCCGTTTATACGGTAGACCTCCCTTTTATACGGTAGACCTCCCGTTTATACGGTAGAACTCCCGTTTATACGGTAGACCTCCCGTTTATATGGTAGCCCTCCCGTTTATATGGTAGACCTCCCGTTTATACGGTAGCCCTCCCGTTTATACGGTAGACCTACCGTTTATACGGTAGACCTCCCGTTTATACGGTAGTCCTCCCGTTTATATGGTAGACCTCCCGTTTAAATGGTAGTCCTCCCATTTATACGGTAGACCTCCCGTTTATATGGTACACCTCCCGTTTATATGGTAGACCTCCCGTTTATATGGTAGTCCTCCCGTTTATATGGTAGTCCTCCCGTTTATATGGTAGACCTCCCGTTTATATGGTTGCCCTCCCGTTTATATGGTAGACCTCCCGTTTATATGGCAGACCTCCCGTTTATATGGTAGACCTCCCGATTATATGGTAGACCTCCCGTTTATACGGTAGACCTACCGTTTATATGGTAGACCTCCCGTTTATATGGTAGCCCTCCCGTTTATACGGTAGACCTCCCGTTTATATGGTAGCCCTCCCGTTTATATGGTAGACCTCCCGTTTATATGGCAGACCTCCCGTTTATATGGTAGACCTCCCGATTATATGGTAGACCTCCCGTTTATACGGTAGACCTACCGTTTATATGGTAGACCTCCCGTTTATATGGTAGTCCTCCCGTTTATATGGTAGACCTCCCGTTTATATGGCAGACCTCCCGTTTATATGGTAGACCTCCCGATTATATGGTAGACCTCCCGTTTATACGGTAGACCTACCGTTTATATGGTAGACCTCCCGTTTATATGGTAGTCCTCCCGTTTATATGGTAGACCTCCCGTTTATACGGTAGACCTACCGTTTATATGGTAGACCTCCCGTTTATATGGTTGCCCTCCCGTTTATATGGTAGACCTCCCGTTTATACGGTAGACCTACCGTTTATATGGTAGACCTCCCGTTTATATGGTAGTCCTCCCGTTTATATGGTTGACCTCCCGTTTATATGGTAGACCTCCCGTTTATATGGTAGCCCTCCCGTTTATATGGTAGACCTCCCGTTTATATGGTAGACCTCCCGTTTATATGGTTGACCTCCCGTTTATATGGTAGACCTCCCGTTTAAATGGTAGACCTCCCATTTATACGGTAGACCTCCCGTTTATACGGTAGACCTCCCGTTTATACGGTAGACCTCCCGTTTATATGGTAGACCTCCCGTTTATATGGTAGACCTCCCGTTTATATGGTAGACCTCCCGTTTATATGGTAGACCTCCCGTTTATATGGTAGACCTCCCGTTTATATGGTAGACCTCCCGTTTATATGGTAGACCTCCCGTTTATATGGTAGACCTCCCGTTTATATGGTAGACCTCCCGTTTATATGGTAGACCTCCCGTTTATATGGTAGACCTCCCGTTTATATGGTAGACCTCCCGTTTATATGGTAGACCTCCCGTTTATATGGTAGACCTCCCGTTTATATGGTAGACCTCCCGTTTATATGGTAGACCTCCCGTTTATATGGTAGACCTCCCGTTTATATGGTAGACCTCCCGTTTATATGGTAGACCTCCCGTTTATATGGTAGACCTCCCGTTTATATGGTAGACCTCCCGTTTATATGGTAGACCTCCCGTTTATATGGTAGACCTCCCGTTTATATGGTAGACCTCCCGTTTATATGGTAGACCTCCCGTTTATATGGTAGACCTCCCGTTTATATGGTAGACCTCCCGTTTATATGGTAGACCTCCCGTTTATATGGTAGACCTCCCGTTTATATGGTAGACCTCCCGTTTATATGGTAGACCTCCCGTTTATATGGTAGACCTCCCGTTTATATGGTAGACCTCCCGTTTATATGGTAGACCTCCCGTTTATATGGTAGACCTCCCGTTTATATGGTAGACCTCCCGTTTATATGGTAGACCTCCCGTTTATATGGTAGACCTCCCGTTTATATGGTAGACCTCCCGTTTATATGGTAGACCTCCCGTTTATATGGTAGACCTCCCGTTTATATGGTAGACCTCCCGTTTATATGGTAGACCTCCCGTTTATATGGTAGACCTCCCGTTTATATGGTAGACCTCCCGTTTATATGGTAGACCTCCCGTTTATATGGTAGACCTCCCGTTTATATGGTAGACCTCCCGTTTATATGGTAGACCTCCCGTTTATATGGTAGACCTCCCGTTTATATGGTAGACCTCCCGTTTATATGGTAGACCTCCCGTTTATATGGTAGACCTCCCGTTTATATGGTAGACCTCCCGTTTATATGGTAGACCTCCCGTTTATATGGTAGACCTCCCGTTTATATGGTAGACCTCCCGTTTATATGGTAGACCTCCCGTTTATATGGTAGACCTCCCGTTTATATGGTAGACCTCCCGTTTATATGGTAGACCTCCCGTTTATATGGTAGACCTCCC
Source organism: Mizuhopecten yessoensis (assembly GCF_002113885.1). Lineage (NCBI taxonomy): Eukaryota > Metazoa > Mollusca > Bivalvia > Pectinida > Pectinidae > Mizuhopecten > Mizuhopecten yessoensis. Next base: position 423,767 of record NW_018480050.1, on the reverse strand, counting down.
GTTTATATGGTAGACCTCCCGTTTATATGGTAGACCTCCCGTTTATATGGTAGACCTCCCGTTTATATGGTAGACCTCCCGTTTATATGGTAGACCTCCCGTTTATATGGTAGACCTCCCGTTTATATGGTAGACCTCCCGTTTATATGGTAGACCTCCCGTTTATATGGTAGACCTCCCGTTTATATGGTAGACCTCCCGTTTATATGGTAGACCTCCCGTTTATATGGTAGACCTCCCGTTTATATGGTAGACCTCCCGTTTATATGGTAGACCTCCCGTTTATATGGTAGACCTCCCGTTTATATGGTAGACCTCCCGTTTATATGGTAGACCTCCCGTTTATATGGTAGACCTCCCGTTTATATGGTAGACCTCCCGTTTATATGGTAGACCTCCCGTTTATATGGTAGACCTCCCGTTTATATGGTAGACCTCCCGTTTATATGGTAGACCTCCCGTTTATATGGTAGACCTCCCGTTTATATGGTAGACCTCCCGTTTATATGGTAGACCTCCCGTTTATATGGTAGACCTCCCGTTTATATGGTAGACCTCCCGTTTATATGGTAGACCTCCCGTTTATATGGTAGACCTCCCGTTTATATGGTAGACCTCCCGTTTATATGGTAGACCTCCCGTTTATATGGTAGACCTCCCGTTTATATGGTAGACCTCCCGTTTATATGGTAGACCTCCCGTTTATATGGTAGACCTCCCGTTTATATGGTAGACCTCCCGTTTATATGGTAGACCTCCCGTTTATATGGTAGACCTCCCGTTTATATGGTAGACCTCCCGTTTATATGGTAGACCTCCCGTTTATATGGTAGACCTCCCGTTTATATGGTAGACCTCCCGTTTATATGGTAGACCTCCCGTTTATATGGTAGACCTCCCGTTTATATGGTAGACCTCCCGTTTATATGGTAGACCTCCCGTTTATATGGTAGACCTCCCGTTTATATGGTAGACCTCCCGTTTATATGGTAGACCTCCCGTTTATATGGTAGACCTCCCGTTTATATGGTAGACCTCCCGTTTATATGGTAGACCTCCCGTTTATATGGTAGACCTCCCGTTTATATGGTAGACCTCCCGTTTATATGGTAGACCTCCCGTTTATATGGTAGACCTCCCGTTTATATGGTAGACCTCCCGTTTATATGGTAGACCTCCCGTTTATATGGTAGACCTCCCGTTTATATGGTAGACCTCCCGTTTATATGGTAGACCTCCCGTTTATATGGTAGACCTCCCGTTTATATGGTAGACCTCCCGTTTATATGGTAGACCTCCCGTTTATATGGTAGACCTCCCGTTTATATGGTAGACCTCCCGTTTATATGGTAGACCTCCCGTTTATATGGTAGACCTCCCGTTTATATGGTAGACCTCCCGTTTATATGGTAGACCTCCCGTTTATATGGTAGACCTCCCGTTTATATGGTAGACCTCCCGTTTATATGGTAGACCTCCCGTTTATATGGTAGACCTCCCGTTTATATGGTAGACCTCCCGTTTATATGGTAGACCTCCCGTTTATATGGTAGACCTCCCGTTTATATGGTAGACCTCCCGTTTATATGGTAGACCTCCCGTTTATATGGTAGACCTCCCGTTTATACGGTAGACCTCCCGTTTATACGGTAAACCTCCCGTTTATACGGTAAACCTCCCGTTTATACGGTAAACCTCCCGTTTATACGGTAGACCTCCCGTTTATACGGTAGACCTCCCGTTTTGGTTTTTATTGTTTGTGAAAATGGTACATCATACTGAAAGATAAGCCACCAGAATAGCATCACAACATTAACAATACATGTTATCACAAACAGTGATTTACAGAAAGATACTCGACCAATTTTATCGTATTGGCGAAAAAGGTGTTCAGTGATGAATGTAATTTTACAAATACTGAAACCTGTGTAAACCGGTAGCCTTTGTTATCCATATATATAGGTTACACATACACTGATCGCATGGATTTGAGGCTAATAGCTTTTATACGAGAGCCGACAAAACTGTATCGCCGTAAAAAGCATCCAGTGAGTGTATACATAATATGATATTAAATACCATTTTGGTGTTGTTGCATTTTGGAGAGTCAAACAATTCTTTTTTCGTTAGACCGACTGTCAAATCTCGTAAAACATCTTCGATACCATTACAATGAACGTTTGTTTGCAATTGTTAATTAGATTTAAACTTCCCAGAGACATTTCCATACTACTTTCGTCCAGAGAAGTACAAAAATGACATATGTATGATATATTAATAGGAGCAATAGCTTCAAACATCATCAACCGCAGGATAACAATTCTTTTCAGACCATTGTATCATATAGTGATCACAATGGGGGTATTTTGAAAACCAAAGTTGTTTAAAACTAGACTTTGACTTACATTTTATCTACAAGTGGTTCCTTACAGTGTTTTGGATTATCAAGGTGTCTGTCTACAAGTGGTTCCTTACAGAGGTTTGGATTATCAAGGTGTCTGTCTACAAGTGGTTCCTTACAGAGTTTCGGATTATCAATGTGTCTGAGAAGACAGGTCTTATCCTGCACTTATGACTTAAATTATATGCATTATAGTTCAAAGTACACTTTGATATTTCAAACCGGCTAAAATGTGCATGGAAGAAGGCTTCTATACTTTAAACTAGACCATGAACCATCAATTTCACAAACTCGATGATAGCAAAGTGCTCTGGACTCGTAGATTGCTTTTGATCCAATGGAGATGCCGTTCTTCATTTCAAAATGTGCTTGGATCCCTGTTATCCCTGGTAAGTCGGGTCCAGGTATAGTCATCTCCGGTTGTGCACATGCTGCTCAAGTAAAACAACACCAGGTCAACGTTAAATTATGGTCAGAAAATGTAATAAATGGAATGATTTCATTCCAAAATTTGGCAAACATTTAATATCGTCAACTAATAAACTATATAAACTTCAAAACGAGTTAAACTAATCTGGATAATATAGAATGACGTGTGAGTTTACTTACTGATCTCGTTACAGACAGTGTCGAATGGATTCCACTCCTCATTGTCCTGACATTGTACTGTATCTACCCCAGCCATTTTATAACCGGTAGAACAAGTAAACGAAACACTACATGCCGAATATGAGAGAAGATTTCCATTTGTCAAGCTCGGAATCGTCCGAGCACAGCCTGAAATTGAAAAAAAAAATCCGTACAATCGAAATGATTTATTTCAATTCTTTTTTGTGTCACCCTGGTAAAATGCCATGCTTCTGTCTCATGGGTAATTGTTATTTTGTGTTTTGTAGGGTATTTACAGCATTCCTTCGTAATTTACTTGACACAGGGCACATGTTCTTGACAAATAATCTTTTACCAAAACAATATTTTCTGTTGCTCTAAAATACTGCAATCTCTTGACGACAATTGAACGAGTGCTGAGTACAGTCTTCTAAGAAACGAAGTTAGCATCGCCGTATCCATCTTTAATCCAAATGGTTCATCTATTGACCGAAATGCCTTTGGTTTAGGATTACAATTAGTAATGTATTAATGTTTTGTGACGTATTAACCTTAAACATTATACATGTTTTTGATGCTAGGATATTCTCCCCTTTATCATTTAGAGTAACTTAACCAGGTAATTCAGCAATGCAATATAAGTATAATTGCGCGCATGTTAGTGTTCTTTTCAACAAGAGATTACTTCAAGCTCCCTATCGCAGCGGTGGCAACACACTAGAGAAATCCACGGTAGTTTTAAACCGTAATTTCCTCTTAATGCCATCTAATACTTACCCTGTGTGTGGCTGATTTGTTTAAATTCTCCTTTCTATATTTTTCATTTATTTTGCCGAAACGTTTTCAGGATATTATTTATTAAAGCTATTTTCGTGCCGGTAAAAAAAATCCTGTTCAGTTACATTTGTTAGTAGGGTAACGGCAGTCCTTAGTCACACTCAAATTACTATTAAGAAAAAACCCATTTATCTTCTTGTTGTAGAAATCGCTTATTTGGAAATTTAATGATAAGGGAGCATACGATATTAATATATACACGTATCGATTTGTTAGAAACAAATACATTTCACTGGTAAGTTTGGAGGGATTACCTGTCGTGATCCAAACTGCAAACGCTATCAAAATAATTTTCATATTTATTGGGTTTCGCCAAAATACGTTGATATGTCCATGAAATACTCCTAAAACAGTTTAACACTTGTACTAGCAAGAAATGAATTGTATCACATAGCTAACCCATTTTACCATCATACGGCCATGTCATACATATGGTATTACACACGTGTAGTTAAACCTAAATGTGCTGCGATTGGTCAACACCGTGGGAACATATTCCTTTGCTACTACGGGTCCTTCTTCTATTTACTTTACCATATGATTTACTGTGGGTTTTTTTAGATAATTTTCAAATGTTTATTTTGTCACTATTATTTCCATTGCATTTCAAACGTTTCATTATAAAAAAAAATCAAAAAAGCTGTAGTTACTTTGTACTGCGCGGAACGACAATACTTTGATTGGAGTACTTTAGTTTCCACCCGTTAGAGACAGCTGATAACACATCATTGTGTTGACTACGTGATAAAGAAAATCTTACAATCGTGTCCATGTCATATTGAATATACTAAACTAGATCGATAATTTAATATCTGACACTCGCCCAATGTATTGGACTCGTTAAATAATTTCAATATGACATAGACCCCCATGTAAGATCCTCTATATCACTAATTTGTGGATGTATTTTTATCATTGAAATCGTTATATCTGACACTTTTTCGTATCTGAGAAACAGTTTTACAAGGTATGGTTATGACTATGAAAAAATATTGATAATGGAATTATTCCTACCTGTGTTTTTTGTATATCCGATCACCCCTCCATAGTTTCCAACCAGTTTTTGAGAAAACATGTTACAAGTCTTTGTTTGGGAGATATATACAAAAGAAGCACATTGACATTTGTACTGAAGACAGTATGTTCCACACCACATCTTGTTTTTCACATTGTGTTTTGACCCCAGTAGATGTTGATTGTAAGGGGATATCGAGGAAAGGTAAACTCTACTAAAGTATCTCCCAATAATCGTCCCGCTTGACTCCAGTACAAGGTATGTCATTATCCATACAAATAAGAAAACAATGTTAAAGAGGGACCACATCCTTCCTCTTAGATCTTTGTAAAACTTAGCTTGCCAACAAGAACCTACTATGGAACAACTTGATGAGTATGCTCCTTAGTGGTATCTGGGAGACGAATAACCGCTTGATCTTCCAACAATTAACGTCGTCAACACTTTATCTAATGGCTCTTCTTTAGTTAAATAATAAATAATAACATGAAGTAACACGTTTCTAGACAGACAATTCTGGCTGGACTAGAGAGAGTCAGGATCACTGCTGTAATTATATATGTATGTCTGTGTACTCTCGTCTATGACGATATCTATCATGATATGGCGTTGCCAGGCTGGCTGGCTGGCTGGCTTCTGGCTGGCTGGCTCGATGTGCGTAGAATTTTCCCCGAGGCACAACTTCCTAGTTATGTCACTCACATACGTTCAGCAAACTTACGCTTGAAACAATTGCTTCCACGTTGGGAAGGTATAATAAGAACACACTGTGTTTGTTTTTTCGCTAAGAAAATGACAAAATAAGGAATTTAAACTCAAAATCGATCATACTAGGAAAATATAAACAAATGAATTTTTTATATAGAGACTACTGGAGAAACAAAATGATCAAGGAGAATAAGAGCGACTGTTTCGGAAGGGTAAGGTCTTCCGTTTCATTGACGACACACGCTATGTAAATCTAGGTCAAATCTAACAACCTAACGCCATATCTGCATGGCGAGAAACAGGGCAGTAATTACGTAAAACAAGGCAGACTGGTGAGTATAATCAGAGACTTCGACCTTCACACCACAAAGGGAAAACAAAAATGTTTTAATGAGATCATGATGGTGGTTATAAAACTGCCGATAGTCTCCATCACCAGGCTTCTATAGGAACCCCGTGTCGTAAGTTTGTCCGTCAGCAGTCGACATCTAACAGAGAACCCCGTGTCGTAAGTTTGTCCGTCAGCAGTCGACATATATCACAGAACGCCGTGTCGTAAGTTTGTCCGTCAGTGGTCGACATCTATCACAGAACGCCGTGTCGTAAGTTTGTCCGTCAGTGGCCGACATCTAACACAGAACCCATTGTCGTAAGTTTGTCCGTCAGTGGTCGACATCTAACACAGAATTCGTTTCTCCGTCAGTGGTCGACAACATCTAACACATAACCCGTGTCGTAAGTTTGTCCGTCAGTGGTCGACATCTATCACAGAACCCCGTTTGGTAAGTTTGTCCGTCAGTGGTCGACATCTAACATAGAATCACGTTTGGTAAGATTGTCCGTCAGTGGTCAACATCTAACACAGAACCCGTGTCGTAAGTTTGTCCGTCAGTGGTCGACATCTAACACAGAATTCGTTTCTCCGTCAGTGGTTGACAACATCTAACACATAACCCGTGACGTAAGTTTGTCCGTCAGTGGTCGACATCTATCACAGAACCCCGTTTGGTAAGTTTGTCCGTCAGTGGTCGACATCTAACACAGAACCACGTTTGGTAAGATTGTCCGTCAGTGGTCGACATCTAACACAGAACCCCGTGTCGTAAGATTGTCCGTCAGTGGTCGACATCTATCACAGAACCCCGTGTCGTAAGTTTGTCCGTCAGCAGTCGATATCTATCACAGAACCCCGCGTCGAAAGTTTGTCCGTCAGCAGTCGACATATATCACAGAACGCCGTGTCGTAAGTTTGTCCGTCAGTGGTCGACATCTAACACAGAACCCATTGTCGTAAGTTTGTCCGTCAGTGATCGACATCTATCACAGAACCCATTGTCGTAAGTTTGTCCGTCAGCAGTCGACATCTATCACAGAACCCCGCGTGGTAAGTTTGTCCGTCAGTGGTCGACATCTAACAAAGAACCCCGTGTCGTAAGATTGTCCATCAGAGTTCGAAATCTGTCACAGAACACCGTGTCGTAAGTTTGTCCGTCAGCAGTCGATATCTATCACAGAACCCCGTGTGGTAAGTTGGTCCGTCAGAAGTCAACATCTATCAAAGAACCCCGTGTCGTAAGTTTGTCCGTCAGTGGTCGACATCTATCACAGAACCCCGTGTCGTAAGTTTGTCCGTCATTGGTCGACATCTAGCACAGAACCCCGTGTGGTAAGATTGTCCCTCAGAGGTCGATATCTATCAAAGAACCCCGTGTCGTAAGTTTGTTCGTCAGCAATCGACATCTATCACAGAACCCCGTGTGGTAAGTTGGTCCGTCAGAAGTCAACATCTATCACAGAACCCCGTGTCGTAAGATTGTCCGTCAGCAGTCGACATCTATCACAGAACGCCGTGTGGTAAGTTTGTCCGTCAGCAGTCGACATCTTACACAGAACGCAGTTTCGTAAGTTTGCCCATCAGCAGTCGACATCTATTACACAACCCCGTGTCGTAAGTTTGTCCGTCAGCAGTCGATATCTATCACAGAACCCCGTGTCGTAAGTTGGTCCGTCAGAAGTCAACATCTATCACAGAACCTCGTGTCGTAAGATTGTCCGTCAGCAGTCGACATCTATCACAGAACGCCGTGTGGTAAGTTTGTCCGTCAGCAGTCGACATCTTACACAGAACGCAGTTTCGTAAGTTTGCCCATCAGCAGTCGACATCTATTACACAACCCCGTGTCGTAAGTTTGTCCGTCAGCAGTCGATATCTATCACAGAACCCCGTGTCGTAAGTTGGTCCGTCAGAAGTCAACATCTATCACAGAACCTCGTGGCGTAAGTTTGTCCGTCAGCAGTCGACATCTTACACAGAACCCCATGTGGTAAGATTGTCCGTCAGCAGTCGACATCTAACACAGAACCCCGTGTGATAAGATTGTTCGTCAGTGGTCGACATCTATCACAGAACCTCGTGGCGTAAGTTTGTCCGTCAGCAGTCGACATCTATCACAGAACGCCGTGTCGTAGGTTTGTCCGTCAGCAGTCGAAATCTATCGCAGAACCACGTGTCGTAAGTTTGTCCGTCAGCAGCCGACATCTATCACAGAACCCCGTGTCGTAAGTTTGTCCTTCAGCAGTCGACATCTATCACAGAACCCCGTGTCGTAAGTTTGTCCGTCAGCAGTCGACATCTATCACAGAACGCCGTGTCGTAAGTTTGTCCGTCAGCAGTCGACATCTATCACAGAACCCCGTGTCGTAAGTTTGTCCGTCAGCAGTCGACATCTATCACAGAACCCCGTGTCGTAAGTTTGTCCGTCAGCAGTCGACATCTATCACAGAACCCCGTGTCGTAAGTTTGTCCGTCAGCAGTCGACATCTATCACAGAACCCCGTGTCGTAAGTTTGTCCGTCAGCAGTCGACATCTATCACAGAACCCCGTGTCGTAAGTTTGTCCGTCAGCAGTCGACATCTATCACAGAACCCCGTGTCGTAAGTTTGTCCGTCAGCAGTCGACATCTATCACAGAACCCCGTGTCGTAAGTTTGTCCGTCAGCAGTCGACATCTATCACAGAACCCCGTGTCGTAAGTTTGTCCGTCAGCAGTCGACATCTATCACAGAACCCCGTGTCGTAAGTTTGTCCGTCAGCAGTCGACATCTATCACAGAACCCCGTGTCGTAAGTTTGTCCGTCAGCAGTCGACATCTATCACAGAACCCCGTGTCGTAAGTTTGTCCGTCAGCAGTCGACATCTATCACAGAACCCCGTGTCGTAAGTTTGTCCGTCAGCAGTCGACATCTATCACAGAACCCCGTGTCGTAAGTTTGTCCGTCAGCAGTCGACATCTATCACAGAACCCCGTGTCGTAAGTTTGTCCGTCAGCAGTCGACATCTATCACAGAACCCCGTGTCGTAAGTTTGTCCGTCAGCAGTCGACATCTATCACAGAACCCCGTGTCGTAAGTTTGTCCGTCAGCAGTCGACATCTATCACAGAACGCCGTGTCGTAAGTTTGTCCGTCAGCAGTCGACATCTATCGCAGAACCACGTGTCGTAAGTTTGTCCGTCAGCAGCCGACATCTATCACAGAACCCCGTGTCGTAAGTTTGTCCTTCAGCAGTCGACATCTATCACAGAACCCCGTGTCGTAAGTTTGTCCGTCAGCAGTCGACATCTATCACAGAACGCCGTGTGGTAAGTTTGTCCGTCAGCAGTCGACATCTTACACAGAAGGCAGTTTCGTAAGTTTGCCCATCAGCAGTCGACATCTATTACACAACCCCGTGTCGTAAGTTTGTCCGTCAGCAGTCGATATCTATCACAGAACCCCGTGTCGTAAGTTGGTCCGTCAGAAGTCAACATCTATCACAGAACCTCGTGGCGTAAGTTTGTCCGTCAGCAGTCGACATCTTACACAGAACCCCATGTGGTAAGATTGTCCGTCAGCAGTCGACATCTAACACAGAACCCCGTGTGATAAGATTGTTCGTCAGTGGTCGACATCTATCACAGAACCTCGTGGCGTAAGTTTGTCCGTCAGCAGTCGACATCTATCACAGAACGCCGTGTCGTAAGTTTGTCCGTCAGCAGTCGACATCTATCACAGAACCCCGTGTCGTAAGTTTGTCCGTCAGCAGTCGACATCTATCACAGAACGCCGTGTCGTAAGTTTGTCCGTCAGCAGTCGACATCTATCACAGAACCCCGTGTCGTAAGTTTGTCCGTCAGCAGTCGACATCTATCACAGAACGCCGTGTCGTAAGTTTGTCCGTCAGCAGTCGACATCTATCACAGAACCCCGTGTCGTAAGTTTGTCCGTCAGCAGTCGACATCTATCACAGAACGCCGTGTCGTAAGTTTGTCCGTCAGCAGTCGACATCTATCACAGAACCCCGTGTCGTAAGTTTGTCCGTCAGCAGTCGACATCTATCACAGAACCCCGTGTCGTAAGTTTGTCCGTCAGCAGTCGACATCTATCACAGAACCCCGTGTCGTAAGTTTGTCCGTCAGCAGTCGACATCTATCACAGAACCCCGTGTCGTAAGTTTGTCCGTCAGCAGTCGACATCTATCACAGAACCCCGTGTCGTAAGTTTGTCCGTCAGCAGTCGACATCTATCACAGAACCCCGTGTCGTAAGTTTGTCCGTCAGCAGTCGACATCTATCACAGAACCCCGTGTCGTAAGTTTGTCCGTCAGCAGTCGACATCTATCACAGAACCCCGTGTCGTAAGTTTGTCCGTCAGCAGTCGACATCTATCACAGAACCCCGTGTCGTAAGTTTGTCCGTCAGCAGTCGACATCTATCACAGAACCCCGTGTCGTAAGTTTGTCCGTCAGCAGTCGACATCTATCACAGAACCCCGTGTCGTAAGTTTGTCCGTCAGCAGTCGACATCTATCACAGAACGCCGTGTCGTAAGTTTGTCCGTCAGCAGTCGACATCTATCGCAGAACCACGTGTCGTAAGTTTGTCCGTCAGCAGCCGACATCTATCACAGAACCCCGTGTCGTAAGTTTGTCCGTCAGCAGTCGACATCTATCACAGAACCCCGTGTCGTAAGTTTGTCCGTCAGCAGTCGACATCTATCACAGAACGCCGTGTCGTAAGTTTGTCCGTCAGCAGTCGACATCTATCACAGAACCCCGTGTCGTAAGTTTGTCCGTCAGCAGTCGACATCTATCACAGAACGCCGTGTCGTAAGTTTGTCCGTCAGCAGTCGACATCTATCACAGAACCCCGTGTCGTAAGTTTGTCCGTCAGCAGTCGACATCTATCACAGAACGCCGTGTCGTAAGTTTGTCCGTCAGCAGTCGACATCTATCACAGAACCCCGTGTCGTAAGTTTGTCCGTCAGCAGTCGACATCTATCACAGAACCCCGTGTCGTAAGTTTGTCCGTCAGCAGTCGACATCTATCACAGAACCCCGTGTCGTAAGTTTGTCCGTCAGCAGTCGACATCTATCACAGAACCCCGTGTCGTAAGTTTGTCCGTCAGCAGTCGACATCTATCACAGAACCCCGTGTCGTAAGTTTGTCCGTCAGCAGTCGACATCTATCACAGAACCCCGTGTCGTAAGTTTGTCCGTCAGCAGTCGACATCTATCACAGAACCCCGTGTGGTAAGTTTGTCCGTCAGCAGTCGACATCTATCACAGAACGCCGTGTCGTAAGTTTGTCCGTCAGCAGTCGACATCTATCACAGAACCCCGTGTCGTAAGTTTGTCCGTCAGCAGTCGACATCTATCACAGAACCCCGTGTCGTAAGTTTGTCCGTCAGCAGTCGACATCTATCACAGAACCCCGCGTCGTAAGTTTGTCCGTCAGCAGTCGATATCTATCACAGAACCCCGTGTGGTAAGTTTGTTCGTCATTGGTCGACATCTTACACAGAACCCCGTTTGGCAAGTTTGTCCGTCAGCAGTCGACATCTAACACAGAACCCCGTGTCGTAAGTTTGTCCGTCAGCAGTCGTCATCCATCACAGAACCCCTCGTCGGAAGTTTGTCCGTCAGCATTCGACATCCATCCCAGAACGCCGTGTGTCAGCAGTCGACATCCATCACAGAACGCCGTGTCGAAAGTTTGTCCTTCAGCAGTCGACATCTATCACAGAACCCCGTGTGGTAAGTTTGTTTGTCATTGGTCGACATCTTACACAGAACCCCGTTTGGCCAGTTTGTCCGTCAGCAGTCGACATCTATCACAGACCCCCGCGTCGTAAGTTTGTCCGTCAGCAGTCGTCATCCATCACAGAACCCCTCGTCGTAAGTTTGTCCGTCAGCATTCGACATCCATCACAGAACGCCGTGTGTCAGCAGTCGACATCCATCACAGAACGCCGTGTCGTAAGTTTGTCCTTCAGCAGTCGACATCTATCACAGAACCCCGTGTGGTAATTTTGTTCGTCAGTGGTCGACATCTTACACAGAACCCCGTGTGGCAAGTTTGTCCGTCAGCAGTCGACATCTATCACAGAACCCCGTGTGGTAATTTTGTTCGTCAGTGGTCGACATCTTACACAGAACCCCGTGTGGCAAGTTTGTCCGTCAGCAGTCGACATCTAACACAGAACCCCGTGTCGTAAGTTTGTCGTAAGCAGTTGACATCTATCACACAACCCCGTGTCGTTAGTTTGTTCTTCAGCAGTCGACATCTAACACAGCACCCCGTGTCGTAAGATTGTCCGTCAGCAGTTGACATCTATCACAGAAGCCGTGTCGTATGTTTGTCCGTCAGCAGTCGTCATCCATCACAGAACCCCTCGTCGTAAGTTTGTCCGTCAGCAGTCGACATCCATCACAGAATCCCGTGTCGTAAGTTTGTCTGTCAGCAGTCGTCATCCATCACAGAACCCCGTGTGGTAAGTTTGTCCGTCAGCAGTCGTCATCCATCACAGAACGCCGTGTGTCAGCAGTCGACATCCATCACAGAACCCCGTGTCGTAAGTTTGTCCGTCAGCAGTCGTCATCCATCACAGAATCCCGTGTCGTTAGTTTGTCCGTCAGCAGTCGACATCCATCACAGAAGCCGTGTGGTAAGTTTGTCCTTCAGCAGTCGACATCTATCACAGAACCCCGTGTGGTAAGTTTGTCCGTCAACAGTCGACATCTATCACAGAACCCCGTGTGGTAAGTTTGTCTGTCAGCAGTCGACATCTAACACAGAACCCCGTGTCGTAAGTTTGTCCGTCAGGAGTCGACATCTATAACAGAAAATCGTTTAATTTGTAGCAAGCTCTTGAGTACCAATCAAATGCTACCAGTGAACAATATAGGATGGAAATTCGTGGATGTTACTATCAAGAAAAACAAATGTCATGCTCGGATAATCATATATGTAGTATATGTTATATTAAAATTCAAGATGGTATAGGAATATATGTGGTTAATGAATTTCTTGTGATTTAACGAAGGTCGCTTTTGATGTAACTGAAATTGAAAAAAGGTTTTTGTTACCAGTAAAGCAATACTACTTTTAGAATAATTGCACGTTTGGAGGGCTATAACTCATTTTGTTGGCACAGTTGCCCGTTTGCTGTATATCTACACTAGACAGTTATGTTTACCCGTTTGCTGTATTTCTACATCAGACAGTTGTTTACCTGTTAGCTGTATATCTACATCAGACAGTTATGTTGACCCGTTTGCTGTATTGCTACATCAGACAGTTATGTTTACCCGTTTGCCGTATTTCTACATCAGACAGTTATGTTTACCCTTTTGCTGTATTTCTACATCAGACAGTTATTTTTACCCGTTTGCTATATTTCTACATCAGACAGTTATGTTGACCCGTTTGCTGTATTGCTACATCAGACAGTTATGTTTACCCGTTTGCCATATTCCTACATCAGACAGTTATGTTTACCCGTTTGGTGTATATCTACATCAGACAGTTATGTTGACCCGTTTGCTGTATTGCTACATCAGACAGTTATGTTTACCCGTTTGCGTTTGCTGTATTTCTACATCAGACAGTTGTTTACCTGTTAGCTGTATATCTACATCAGACAGTTATGTTGACCCGTTTGCCGTATTTCTACATCAGACAGTTATGTTGACCCGTTTGCTGTATTGCTACATCAGACAGTTATGTTTACCCGTTTGCCATATTCCTACATCAGACAGTTATGTTTACCCGTTTGCGTTTGCTGTATTTCTACATCAGACAGTTATTTTTACCCGTTTGCTATATTTCTACATCAGACAGTTATGTTGACCCGTTTGCTGTATTGCTACATCAGACAGTTATGTTTACCCGTTTGCTATCTTTCTACATCAGACAGTTATGTTTACCGGTTTGCTGTATTTCTACATCAGACAGTCATGTTTACCCGTTTGGTGTATATCTACATCAGACAGTTATGTTGACCCGTTTGCTGTATTTCTACATCAGACAGTTATGTTTACCGGTTTGCTGTATTGTTAGCTGTATATCTACATCCGACAGTTATGTTGACCCGTTTGCCGTATTGCTACATCAGATAGTTATGTTTACCCGTTTGCCATCTTTCTACATCAGACAGTCATGTTTACCCGTTTGCTGTATTTCTACATCAGACTGTTATGTTGACCCGTTTGCCGTATTTCTACAACAGACAGTTGTTTACCTGTTAGCTGTATATCTACATCCGACAGTTATGTTGACCCGTTTGCCGTATTTCTACATCAGATAGTTATGTTTACCCGTTTGCCATATTTCTACATCAGACAGTCATGTTTACCCGTTTGCTGTATTTCTACATCAGACAGTCATGTTTACCCGTTTGCTGTATATCTACATCAGACAGTTATGTTGTCCCGTTTGCCGTATTTCTACATCAGACAGTTATGTTTACCGGTTTGCTGTATTTCTACATCAGACGGTTATGTTTACCCGTTTGCTGTATATCTACATCAGACAGTGATGTTTACCCGTTTGCTGTATTTCTACATCAGACAGTCATGTTTACCCGTTTGCCGTATTTCTACATCAGACGGTTATGTTTACCCGTTTGCCGTATTCCTACATCAGATTTCTACATCAGATAGTTATGTTAACCAGGTTTGCTGTATATCAACATCAGACAGTTATGTTTACCCGTTTGCTGTATTTCTACATCAGATAGTTATGTTAACCCGGTTTGCTGTATATCAACATCAGACAGTCATGTTTACCCGTTTGCTGTATTTCTACATCAGACAGTTGTGTTTACCTGTTAGCTGTATTTCTGCATCAGACAGCTATGCTTACCCGTTTGGTGTATACCTACATCAGACAGTTATGTTTACCCGTTTGCCGTATTTCTACATCAGACAGTTATGTTTACCCGTTTGCTGTATTTCTACATCAGATAGTTATGTTAACCCGGTTTGCTGTATATCAACATCAGACAGTCATGTTTACCCGTTTGCTGTATATCTACATCAGACAGTTATGTTTACCGGTTTGCTGTATATCTACATCTGACAGTTATGTTTACCGGTTTGCTGTATATCTACATCAGACAGTTATGTTTACCTGTTAGCTGTATTTCTGCCTCAGACAGCTATGTTTACCCGTTTGCCGTATTTCCACATCAGACAGTTATGTTTGCCCGTTTGCTGTATATCTACATTAGACAGTTATGTTTACCGGTTTGCTGTTTTGCTGTATTTCTACATCACACAGTCATGTTTACCCGTTTG
Organism: Mizuhopecten yessoensis; assembly: GCF_002113885.1. Classification (NCBI taxonomy): domain Eukaryota; kingdom Metazoa; phylum Mollusca; class Bivalvia; order Pectinida; family Pectinidae; genus Mizuhopecten; species Mizuhopecten yessoensis. Next base: position 408,583 of record NW_018480050.1, on the reverse strand, counting down.
CTGTATAGACAGCTATGTTTACCCGTTTGCCGTATTTCTGCATCAGACAGTTATGTTTACCCATTTGCTGTATATCTACATCAGACAGCTATGTTTACCCGTTTGCTGTATTTCTACATCAGACAGTTATGTTTACCTGTTAGCTGTATTTCTGCATCAGACAGCTATGTTTACCCGTTTGGTGTATACCTACATCAGACAGTTATGTTTACCCGTTTGCCGTATTCCTACATCAGACAGTTATGTTTACACGTTTGCTGTATTTCTACATCAGACAGTTGTGTTTACCCGTTTGCTGTATTTCTACATCATGCAGTTATGTTTACCCGTTTGCTGTATTTCTACATCAGACAGTCATGTTTACCCGTTTGCTGTAGATCTACATCAGACAGTTATGTTGACCCGTTTACCGTATTTCTACATCAGACAGTTATGTTTGCCCGTTTGCTGTATTTCTACATCAGACAGTCATGTTTACCCGTTTGCTGTATATCTACATCAGACATTTATGTTGACCCGTTTGCCGTATTTCTACAACAGACAGTTGTTTACCTGTTACCTGTATATCTACATCAGACAGTTATGTTGACCCGTTTGCCCTATTTCTACATCAGACAGTTATGTTTACCGGTTTGCGGTATTTCTACATCAGACAGTTATGTTTACCCTTTTGCTGTATTTCTACATCAGACAGTTATGTTGACCCGTTTGCCCTATTTCTACATCAGACAGTTATGTTTACCCGCAGTTATGTTTACCCGTTTGCCGTATTCCTACACCAGACAGTTATGTTTACCCGTTTGCTGTATATCTACATCAGACATTTATGTTGACCCGTTTGCCGTATTTCTACAACAGACAGTTGTTTACCTGTTACCTGTATATCTACATCAGACAGTTATGTTGACCCGTTTGCCCTATTTCTACATCAGACAGTTATGTTTACCGGTTTGCGGTATTTCTACATCAGACAGTTATGTTTACCGGTTTGCGGTATTTCTACATCAGACAGTTATGTTTACCGGTTTGCGGTATTTCTACATCAGACAGTTATGTTTACCGGTTTGCTGTATTTCTACCTCAGACAGTTATGTTTACCCGTTTGCCGTATTCCTACACCAGACAGTTATGTTTACCCGTTTGCAGTATTTCTACATCAGACAGTTATGTTTACCGGTTTGCTGTATTTCCACCTCAGACAGTTATGTTTACCCGTTTGCCGTATCGTTTGCCGTATTTCTACATCAGACAGTCATGTTTACCCGTTTGCTGTAGATCTACATCAGACAGTTATGTTGACCCGTCTGCCGTATTTCTACATCAGACAGTTATGTTTACCTGTTTGCTGTATATCTACATCAGACAGTTATGTTTAGCCGTTTGCTGTATTTCTACATCAGACAGTGATGTTTACCCGTTTGCTGTATATCTACATCAGACAGTTATGTTTACCTGTTTGCTGTATATCTACATCAGACAGTTATGTTTACCTGTTTGCTGTATATCTACATCAGACAGTTATGTTTAGCCGTTTGCTGTATTTCTACATCAGACAGTGATGTTTACCCGTTTGCTGTATATCTACATCAGACAGTTATGTTTACCGGTTTGCTGTATTTCTACCTCAGACAGTTATGTTTACCCGTTTGCCGTATTCCTACCTCAGACGGTTATGTTTACCCGTTTGCTGTATTTCTACATCAGACAGTTATGTTAACCCGGTTTGCTGTATTTTTACATCAGACAGTTATGTTTACCCGTTTGCTGTATTTCTACATCAGACAGTTATGTTAACCCGGTTGGCTGTATTTTTACATCAGACAGTTATGTTTACCCGTTTGCTGTATATCTACATCAGACAGGTATGTTTACCCATTTGCTGTATTTCTACATCAGTAGTTATGTTAACCCGGTTTGCTGTATTTCTACATCAGACAGTTATGTTTACCCGTTTGCTGTATTTCTACATCAGACAGTTATGTTTCCCCGTTTGCTGTATATCTACATCACTGTATTTCTACATCAGACAGTCATGTTTACCCGTTTGCTGTATATATACATCAGACAGGTATGTTTACCCGTTTGCTGTATACCTATATCTACATCAGACAGTATACAGTTGTTTCATGCCTTATCAGTCAATAGTAAAAAATATTTCCCCGAGGAGATGGGACCCACCAGATGAACTGTTTCCCGAGCCTGGTGGGTCCCAACTCCGAGAGAAAATGGTTTTGAATGTTGACTGATAAGGCATGTTACAACTGTTTTGTTACTCGACCAATGAAAATCAAAAGGTTCCATGTCGAATCTACCGACAGACGACCGTCAACAATCCAGTACCAAAAACGCTTGATCATCGGGGTGCTTGTAATTATAGGTGCGTTCAATTACCTTACACGTGACCTGTCAACATGCAGTCGTAGGGTAGCAAGCACCAGTACATCACGTGACCAGTTAACAGTTTTACGCTAGCACACATTAGCTATACTTCGTTTGGTGAATGGTCTGGGAAACAGTCGAAATTGATTAATATACATTTATATAGCGAGTCAGGTAACAATTATGTTTATCTTTTGAACCACTGATGAATCGTAAATGATCGAAATATTTGTCATATAGTTAATGCTTCCTTTTACCCGACCTTTTATATCCTTTTACCATGTGTTTAAATGAGGGTTCCCTTACTTCGTCATAATTCATTAAAGATCCAGTCATTCCTTGCATTAACACTTGAGGAAGTTCTTTTAATATTTTAGTGGGTTTTTTTAGCTCCGTCAATGCTCAATGACATCCCAAACATCTTTTATTGGAGGATTCGCATGGCAGTTTCTTTAAATGTGTCTCTGTGTCTCTAGCTGTCCCTGCAACCTCCCCCCCCCCCCCCCCCCCCCCCCCCCCCCCCACACACACACACACACACCTTGTTTGGTTCTAATTGATAAAAACTGACAAGAAAAGAACAGCTAGCATAATATTAAAAATGTTTCAAAGCTTTTCCATTCTACAACATATATACAAGTTTTCACACTGGAGAGGTTAAGATAAACATGCAAGTTGGGTTTATCCTATGTTCGAAACACATCAGCATAGCATATGTATTTACGACATTTGTAACGACCCATGTAATGCAATTGAATATTTTTTTTTTTTAAACACAGCGTTACAAGTGTAAATGTTTAATTGGCAGTTTGAATACGTTTGTAAACATTAACTAATTGAGTTCATATTTTTTTCCCGTTCATACTGCATTTTGAAATAGTGCACAAAACGTTTTTGGACCACACATTAGCACAAATAATTTACTAACACGAGAATGCACGAGTCAGATGCTTGCACAAGCTCTGTCTATTTGTTTGAAAATAGATATTAAAAGTGTCAAAATGTAAACTGTACGAAAAAACTTCTACAATAACTTAACTAACGAAGTTGATATTGAAACATCTTCAAACATTAAGACTGTGAAGCTAGCTATTAATGATCTAGTTTGGGTGACTCCCTATGACCAGTGGTCAGTTTGTGACACCCCCCTCCCCCCGTGTCTTTATACATCAATTTAAACATTTATAATGCAAATATTCTTATATTAATGATATGTTCTAAGCAACTCGGATGCTACTGATGTCAACAATAAAAAACAGATTGTTTTAAATTTATATAAGGAGAGACAGTACCAAACTGCTATCGTTATATAACTGCTTCAGTAAGAACCGTCTTATCGTTATTGAAATGTTTGTAAAGCTATGACAGGAATAATTTTTTTAAATGTTATATTCCATAAATGGTATGTCTTTGGAAATATCTTATTAGATACAGAAACTAATATCTAGTTTATAAAATTAAAGTGAATAATTCCCGCATACATCTCAGTTTTACTCAATCGCGTCGCTACGATCAATGTGTATACTGATCATACAAACTACAAAGTATTCGTATTTCTTTTTATTTAAAGTGACTTTATCTAAAACACTAAAGTTAGTAAAGTAACCTTAGCACAACGTTATTACAACGTCATTTTCAAACGTTGCCCTGACGTTTGGAAAATCGCATCCTCACAACGTTGATTTTAAGTCGCGGACGTTCTCCCGACGTAGTGCGTCACTAGGAAGCTAACAATCAACATCTACTGGAGACAAAATACAATGTGAAAAACAAGATGTGGTGTGGAACATACTTCAGTACAAATGTCAATGTGCTTTTGTGTATGTCTCCCAAACATAGACCTTTAACATGTTTTCTCCAAAACTGGTATAAAACTATGTAGGGGTAATCGGATATACAACAAGCACGGGTTAGAATTTCGATAATTAATCATGGTTGTGTTTTGTATTTTCCACGTTAATTGTAAACATGTTTCATAGAAAAGTTTTGTAATTATTAGTTGTCAAACCGGTTGAACATCTTTAAAATTATATTTGTGATTTCTAAGGAAATATAGACTTAGAGTTTTGTTGAAAAAACAGATAGAACCAAAAGTAAGCAAAGAGAACCTGAGACCTGAATCTCTTTCCAAAAAGAGCTCCATGTATACCCAATGATGACACGTGTAAACGTCCACAAGAATGCAACTTAAGCAACAATTATCAAGGGAGATAATTCCAACATGAATCTCTGATATCATACAGACAGACAGTTACTATAATGGCAGTAATTAGCAATTTGTATATTGCAGAGAGTAAGAAATCTGTATCCTGCAGAGAGACAGACAGACATCATGTTTTACAGTTAATCAAATATAATTCAAATAAAAAATGTGATTGTTATGTACATGTATCGATAAAATTAAAGAACTTGAGCATCTCTTGACCATTTCCTCCAATTGAAGTGCCATGTTCAGCATAAGGTTTTACATTCTCAAATGATCTTAAAGTAAATAGCTTTACTTGTTCTGTTCATGATCACTTAGTTTTGTAAAAACATTATAAGATTCATAGTATTCACAACATCATCCGTAGTCAGACTTACATACAATATTGAAAATAATAATAGACTAACCATGAGAAGTTATACATATTATATCACTGAAAAATGACCACATATCTTCACAATGCATGTGTATAAGCAAACATGTATACACATTTTGGGTATACATATAGAATGTGAAAAATCAAATCATTTCTAAGGGAGTAAAATCAACAGTCCTTTAAGGAATGATTTTTATTTTTTCAACATTTATGAGGTCATAACAACAATGGGTTTATGGACATATTGAATGAATCGCGTTAGCGATTCATGTAAAATATGTCCAAAAACCCATTGTTGTTATGACCTCATAAATGTTGAAAAAATAAATATCATTCCTTATATTTACATTGACGAATCCTTTCAGTGGATCGATATAACAACGAATAAAACAAATAAACAGGGTTTGTTCCTGCTTATACACGGGTGCAACGCAGTGGCGAGAACAGTGTTTTTTCGCGGGGAAATGTGACACTATCGTGAGAGATCTTAGCAACCGTCAACAACAATAACACAACAAAATGTAGTTCCATATTCAATGTTTATTTGTAGCACAGGACACGTGAATACGTGGATATTTCACAAAGCACAGTTCAATAATATTTTAAGATGTAAGAATTAAGCATCTAGGTCGGTCGTTCCGAGTGAGTAGTTTTTGTAGTGTATTACTACGCAGTGTGATCAGGTTACTATCAGTTTCCACGTGCTGAGATTCTATGAACACCTGTGTTATGCATTTATGAATGTAATTTTTGTCAATGGGTCTAAGCATACAGAATGTAAATATTTCCTGGTTTATGTTTATGTTTTTGTTTTGCTTATGAAATTTTAAATTAAATAGAGCAGTTTAAGTACATATATACCAAAATATTTACTCTGTAAAGAAGCAGTGAAATCTCCAGACAACTATTAATTTGATTTGAAACAAATAAAAATTTAGCATGCAATTTTCTTCCCAAACAAGCAAAGAATAACATTACTTTACACAATAAGATTCCTAAATATTCAAAAATATATTCTGAACTAAATCAATTAAACATTATAGTACAAACTGCATAGTCAAAACATGCAATGTATTTATTTTTGATATATTTAAATAAATACTAAATACTAAATACTAAATATTTCTCCAGAAATGGTAATTTTATATCAAATATTCACATTTAATAAACTGCAATGTTTACCATTTTGAAAGATCTGGATCTAGATATGAGTTTTGGGACTAATAGAAGACACACCCAAATCCTTCCAATTTTCTATAAAACTATATATGTATGTAATTTTCCGATTTTTCTCATTCAGACCCCCCCCCTCCAAACAAAGATCAATCTCTAGATCTACCACTGTCTTAAAGGTGGGGTCAACATTTGGCCCCCACTTTGATTTCCTATATTCTTTTGCCATATGTAGATACATAAAAATGATCAATAACTGCATAAATGATTATTCATAATTGTTACTGATAACCGTAGTGGACCTCCTTGCATAACACCAGGTTGAGTGACGGGGGTACCGGTATCCTAACAAAATGACCGATAAATATCACAGGCAAATGTTAATTTGGAAATGAATTATGATAGTAGTATATGACAAATTTACTGGTTTTCCTTTTTTTGGAAATTCCTGATGTTGAAAGATATTATTGGTAGCCAACTTTTTAACAAGTAAGAAAAATAGACTAGTTTTAGAACTATATGAATTAACGTATCAAAAATGGAAAATTTCTCATTAGGAATGAAATTTCACACATTTTTCTGCTTAATTCTTAAATAAAAAGAACAATTCTTTCTTGAAATAGTGTTATATTCGGTATCAAAATAACAGTTGAAATACGTACGTTGCACACGATGATGATATAAATTTATAGACATTAATCCATTTAAATGCTCTAGGAGGAATTGTATTACTGCACCTTTAACAGCCACACAGGTGTAAGTCAAGGAGGTCTCATTTATCATCAAATGAATTCTGAAACTAACTGTTCCTGATTTAAGCTTCCTATACCCATACCTTTTTGGATTTATCTTGTTTTGAAATTCCAAGTGGGGGGCCGACGCTAATGTTAAATCTCCATAGGCGTTGACCCTACCTTTTAAAATCTAATCAATGAGAATGAAGAAAAAACACAAAAACATCAATTTTTTTGGCACATTATATTATTAATACCTTGGTGTTCCTGCTTTGATACCTCATTAGACCACTGTAGCTATTTTAAGTGCGCATACTGAGCCCTAAAAAAGTCACTTTCATCTTTCACCTATATTATAAATTATACAATGTATGTTTGCTATAGCAGATTCTGAAGTGCCGACAGATGGAAGTTTTACTGGTTATGGCTCAGATATAGAGAAGAGTGTTAGAAAAAAGGATAAAATTTGCTACTATAAAACAATCATTTGTATCCTTATCGGGGTATTCAAGTTTATACTTAAGCATTTAGCTACCTTTTTTAAAACAAATATTACCTTCTTTAAACAATGATGAAAAAGGCTCTGCATCTTTCAAACTGACAGCAGTGCACATGCTAAAGTAACTAAACATGCAGAGACCACCTATGTTAGGGACCATGTACTTTACAGTTCCAAATGCAGTTATTTTATATTAACTGAACTAAGATTGTATTCAATAGGAGACTACATGTTTGACGTTATCCTAACCTATACCTACCTTAACCAACCCTAACTAACAGTTTATATCAGAAGGTGCATCTAATATTCACTTTCCTTGATCCAAAGGCATCACACTCAACACACTTCTGTTGTTCTCTCTTGAGGTAGAGGATTGTCTTCGAAAAAATGTTTTTCTCCCAAACGCCAACGGCTTCACAGAGAGCTTGAATTCAGGTTTATGTTCAAATTCAGATCCCTGTTTAGAGGGTTTTACAACATGTTGTTTAGGTTTACAAGAATAAACTTGATCACATTTTGCGTCTTGAATATATCCTTTCACCTGTGTGACATGGCTTTCAGTGGATATACATGAGAGACCAGCTTTAGGAGAATGCAGACAATGAGAATCAATTTTGTCAGATAAATTAAAATAAGCTCTAACGGAAAGGTCATGATCACCTTCACAAGAAGAACCTGATTCTTGGTGATTTGTTTTTAAGGTCTTATTATCTTGTATCTCTTGACTGTCTTGTTCTTTTGTCACAAAGTCTTCAGAATCGTCAACATAGCTATAATCCATTGTGGAGTTATCTCCCCTCTGCTGTGACTGTGATTAATGTGTACTATCACTGCTAGTGTCATCAAGAATGATCACATCCTCAATATCAGCATCCTGTTTCACTTCCAGGATAAAAGTTTTGCTTGAAGTGTCATTTGCTACTTCCTGTGAATTTGAAGATGTTATGCTACACTCATTCCTAGGCTTCTCTGCTGATTGTGTCTTTGATATAAAGCAGTTTCTAGAACTTGTCTTGGAAAAGTATGGTCTATTCAGTTGATGATGCGGATTCCCTTCTTTCTTCCACACATCATTCACAGACAGCCATTTGTCGAGTAGCGTTTCCTTCACTTGTGGTCTGTAGCTTTTTTGTTCCATCTTATGTGATAGCGGTGATTGGCTATTAATGTTACTGTCCAATGTTTCTGAATTTTTTTTCTTTTTTCGTTTGTTTGAATTACTACTATTACTACGAATATTTGTCACTGTATGAGAAATTTTCGTAGACAATTGATGATCTTCTATTCTTTCACATTCTTCATTATTATCATTTCCGGAGAACACCACACCTCTTTCTAAGGATGTTGAAGATTTCTTGTGCCTAAATTTCCAAGGTTTTGTAAGTCTACCACCTCCTCCATTACCATGGCTACTAGACCCATTATGCATCAATTTTTGCACAGATTCTGGAATGTCAGACATTTTATCAAGATTATCACTTTTATTCAAAAGATGTGAAAAACATTTCATGTTAGCCCTGTCAGAAATGTCAACGCCAAATGGTCCCCTTGCTTTTGCCCCAACAACAGGAATTATTTTACGTGGTTTCACCTCAGACACAAAATTATATAGTTCCTGATATGAGCTATGATCTGAATATTGCACAATAAACACATTTGACATGTTTCCAAAACTGTTAAAGTCCATCCCCTGATAAAGAGCTGTTGGAAGGATGGCTATGGTCGGAGTGACCTTGTTCCACAATGCCATATTCCTTTTAGAAATCGTGTGAAATCTCACCACTCGTATTCTGCAGCTCTCATCGTCTGTAACAAACACGTTAGGCAGATTCAGAAGATTGACCCGTTGCATCATCGTAGCTGGAATTGAGATCCATTCCTTACATCTCAAAGCTGTTTTAGCCAACATGTCTTCTTTCCCAAGATTACGCATTCCAATAACCACAGAATGATGAGGATGAGAGTTTATCACGGACACGATTTCATCCAGAGCAGAATCTCGAGATGGAAAAGCACATTGCGGAGAACAGTATGTATTGTCAAGATACAACAGGTCAATGTCATTAAACAGCATTTTGTTTGATTCGTCGATCAGTTCATCACAAAAACGAAAATCCCCTGTATGTAATATACGGCCGAAATAGCCTTCAAACAAGAACATGACAGAGCCAGGACAATGATTGGCATCAATTACTGTTACCGACATTTTCTCACAATTGACGCTGTCAAGGTCAAGGATATGTGAAGTACCGACTTCTAAAGGTTGTATCAGAGATTCATTGATTCCATATAAATGAGTCAGGAGCTCTCCTGTCATTGGTGAACAATGAATTACATGTCTCCATGAGGATGAAAGGCCAACAGTATGGTCACCATGGAGATGGGTAAGAAAAAACAATTTTGCAGTTGGGCATTCTCTGATCTTCCAAAAGTCCACTGCAATCGGGGTCCCTGGAATAACTGTGCCGTTCATTGTCTTCACTGGTTTACTATAAAAATTAAGCAAAATGTTTTCATGAGTTTGATCAAAAATACATGTACTGTGAAAATGGCAGGTATAGAAAGTGGGATGTCATCTAATTACGTGAATAAAAGAAAAACCAATATTGAGTAAAAAGTCAGGGAGAGAACTCCATTCAAACCTTTCACTGATACTAGACAGCAGCTAACTGAAGGAATTAACAGAAAGTCTGGCTAAACCTACAGATAATAAGCTAAGTAAAACTGGTAATTTGGAGATATGTCCAAATATCCAAGGTACATGTATAGTGTATACAAGAAACTTACCCTTAGACTTTGTTGATCAGGTATCACTACCATGCAGAAACAGTGTTTTTCTGGTGAAAGAGAAGCTGGCCAATTTCATAGCAACAGACCATGACAGCAAAGGTTTCTGTGGAAGGAACTCAATCCATTTTCCCAGGACCTTTAAACCTTAAAGACAACATTATTTACGTGACAGCGAGAAACAAGAGAACCATAAATTTAAACAGTACATACACAAATTGTATTAAGGCTGCCAACACCACTGGTGGTAGCTTGATTGATAGTCTACTTTCATGGGGTAGTGATGGTAGTTGAAGATGTATGTATATGATTATGTGCTAGTAAGTGAAAAATAAACACTACATGCTATATATGGTGTGAAGAAATAAAGTTTTACAACAATAGTTCCGCGAAGCGGTACATGATACGCCCGTCAGATGTCAAATGAGCAGTTCGCCACAAAAGGCCATAAGTGCATAAAGTTATTGCGCAGAAATTGTGTTCCGACAATTTTACAAAAGGCTGTAAGTCCGTAAAATATCGCTGCAGTTTGAAATGAATCTATTCAAAATTACTGAAGTTATTGAGCGGAAACTGTTTCGTCAATCCTATAAAGGGCCATAACTCCCTTAATAACAGGTGGATAAAGGTTATTGAACTTGTGCAATTAAGCTTTCATAGAAATGAACCTTCCTATGAAGTTTGAAATAAATCCATTCAAAATTACTGAAGCTATTGAGCGGAAACTGTTTCATCAATTCTACAAAGGGCCATAACTGCATAAATGACCGACAAATATTTTTGGTTATCAAACTTGTCCGAGCTTTCATGGCAATAAACCTCCCTACTAAGTTTGAAACTATTCCATTCAAAATTACTGAAGTTATTGAGCGGAAACTGTTTTGGCAATTCTACAAAGGGCCATAACTCTCTAAATAACTGGCAAATAAATTTTGGTTATCGCAAGCTTTCATAGCAATGATGAACCTTCCTACCAAGTTGGAAATGAATCTATTCAAAATAACTCAAGTTATTGAGCGGAAACTGTTTCGTCAATTCTACAAAGGGCCATAACTCCGTAAATAACTGACAAATAATTTTGGTTATCAAACTTGGGCGAGCTTTCATAGCAATGATGAACCTTCCTACCATGTTTGAAATGAATCCAGTCAAAATTACTCAAGTTATTGAGTGGAAACTAATGTGTGCCCCCCCCCCACCCACGTGAAAAAATAATAAGTCCTGTCATTCGGTGGGCATATACGAATGGAAATATTTGATGAAGTGTTTTTCCTATCGTCAAGAAAAGATTCTGTAGTTCTGACCTTGAACATATGACATTGTTTTTAATTGGTTTCAGAATTAATAAATGTGTAATTTAAATTAGGTTTTCATGAAATTTGGTTGAAAACTTCAATCAGGAATAAAGCTAATAAGGCTACAATGTATTGATACAAGTCACGCCAGATAACCTGAGTGAGAACTTTTAGTAAATGGTGTTACAGGTAAAATCTCTCTTGCATTGCATGCTTTTTTCCAACCTCAGTCAGGCTTGTTGGCTTTAATTTTGTGCTCAGTTATGATTTATTCAGTGGAAACATATAAATATGCCATCATTCTGGAGATTTGTCACATTTTCTAACATTTTTCTCGATATTAAATAGTGAATACAATTATTTGTACATGTATTTTTTTCATTAATTTCATTATTTATTGCAATTTTTTGCGCCACTCAAATTCTGCAATCAAAAGTTACTTTTCAGACAAAATTTACAACATTTCGACAAATAACTTCTGCAAGGTAATTATTGACATTGTTCTTGACATTGGTATACGAAGCAACCTTCCATACTTTATATTCATTTTGAGGAAACTTATGAGCCCATTATATATATATATAATTACAAACTATATACGCTGACATGACGCTGTATGAAATATCTTAAAAACGAAAGTACAGATAAAGTGCATTCAACCATGGCGTAAAAAACTCCCGAACCCCAGACAATCTCGGAAGGTTGAAATTCTCAAACTGTTAAATTAAACGTTTAAATACACAATGGGCGACTCAATCATTTCCGGCGTCTGTCGTGGCTAACGTTAGTGGTTTTCATTTAGATTTGTATTTTACATTGCGATCATTGTCGACTGATGATCATGACTTCATGTATTATTATTAAGGCTACTCAACTATAACGAAAAGGGAAATGCGATCTTCCTGTTAATTTATACCTTGCAATCAGCATTCAAAGAGTTGTCAAATCTGACTCCAAATCTTGAACAAAAAGGCTTCATGGGGCTGGAGGTTTTCCGGTTTTCACTCTCACTTCCTAATAACATTGTCACTGTAACGAAAATGTTTTAACGAAAGCATGCATATATGTCTTGTCCAAGCTTTTGTTTAACATGGATTTTTTTCCAAGGAGATCTCGGAACACACGGGTACGAAACCACGATCATTTGCAGCTACCTTAAAAGTTACAATGATGTAAATATGGCATTAATGTTTAACCAGCTTGAACAGTAAAACAAACACAGCGAATGGTTACAAGACAAAACTAAAGTTTAGTCGGTAAGTATCGAACTGCTACTAATGTCGTCTACAGTACGTATATCCAATTAATGATATCCGCGCGTTACCGGTTTTGACGGACTTCTCGCACTCTGTAACTGTCAAACGACACCAATTTTCTGCTATGTAGCTTAACTAGCTCAGGTTCGTGTTTCCTTGCGACATAAATGATAATAAAAATTATGTTCTTCTTACTTATATATTTAACATAATTGTACAGCAGCAGTCTCTGACTCTGCCTTTTGGAGCTGGACAGCTCCGGTCGTTTCGTCCAAAATCAAGTTGTTTTAGCCCTTATATAAATATTTTTTAAAGAAATAAATATCAGTTTAAATGTTGTTAATGATTAAGTTGTTGTTAATGATAAGTTACTGTTTTCCTGTTTGATGAGCTACGTGTTATCGGAAAAAACTTCAGGACAAGGTGTATGCTGTCTATATATCTATATCTATATGTTATATTTACTCCACAGAGAGCAAAATGGCTTTAATGTGGAGGGGGTTAAGTACGCATGCGATACCTAGCTTCATTTAATCCCAGTTGGTATGGATTGATGCTTTAAATGCCTCTATTCCATGCGCCCCGACTATGATGTCGTCGAGGTGGTTCCAATCTGTGGCTGTTAATTTGCATAAAGAATGAGTTTCTGTATTATTCCGTGTTACTGTTAGGTATTATCACTGCTCTGTTATTGTTCCTGATTGAATTTGGAATTGGTATTTATGTCTCTTAGTCATGGAATTTACTCTGCCGTGTATTCCTTTTTTCACGCTTCACAAGTTTCGAGATGTTTATGGTCGTCTTGAATTGTTTTGTGGTCCTTGTTTGAGATTTTTTCTCGATAGAGTATACGTATAGGCAGTACGTCATTTGCAAAAAGTCTAACTGTTGATTTCACAGAATCTGGCAAGTCATTTATGTAGCAAAGGAAGAGTAGGGGTCTTAGAACTGTTCATCCCTCTATGGCTACCCGCATCTTCCTGCGAGTTAGGAAGGTTTTTAGCCATGCATTGATGCAGAGGTCCTCTGATCCCTTATGACTCCATGGCCAGCTTGTGGAGTAGTCTGTCATGGGGAACTGTGTCAAAAGCCTTGGAGAAGTCAAGTATTGCCATGTCTGTCCATTTGTTTGCCCCGGTCAAAAGATCTCAGTAGTTCATCAATGGTGGTAATGAGTTGTGTTTCACGGGAGTATCCTGATCGGAAGCCATGGTTCAGAGATGTAAGTACCCTATGGAAGCAGCTAGAGTACAGTATAAATGGCTTGACCCTAAAAATAAAGGGCATGTCTCGGATAAACATGGATAGCGGATTTATCCTGCACAACACACCTACATATATATTTATAAACTACATTTTGAATACGTTTTTTTTTAAAGAATGAATATTTTTTCAAAAAGTGATTTCCCCAGATTTGGGACTTGTGAAAACCATGGTAACCTAATCAAAAACCACCAAAAAATGCAAAAAGACATGATTTTAACCCAAAATTTAACCCACGCAAGAAGTATTTTTTTTCTTTAAACCTGTCTTAAATTAAACATCACCTACTTGGTCACAGATACTCACGTTTTAGCACAGGTCGTCAGATTAGATTTTTCACAATATTTACACATGTGCTGAGTACAAAAATAGACTACATGAAAAAGCTAGTTTTTGTTGTGTAGACACAGATTCGTAAATGGCCAAAAATGTAGTCTCAAGCCAAAATCGATTTTTTCTTTCTTTTAAAATGTGAAGCCAACATAGTCCAATTCATCATGTATATGCCAATGTTAGAGCTGATTTTTTTTTTAACTTTTGATACATGTATTATTACAGGGGTTATTCATTGTACAAAAATATCACCCATGGCCACCGTACGCTACTGTACATTGCTACCATAAACATCACTTTCTTTTCCCCAGAATTTAAATAAAATCCTTTTAAATGTCTGGAAAATGACACGATGAACAAAAAGATGTATCCGTTTCCTTTCTCACTTTAAAAGTGACCGAGTACTATGAATACTCCTGACAGGTGAATTTTTACCAATTCTGCTCTCAAACTACCAATAAAGGGAGGTAAACTGAAAAATTAAAACTTGACTAGGTTCGTAGATTTTATGAATAAAATTTCTTTTTGGGTGAAATATGATGCTTTGAGATCATGTGCATGTGAAAAAACAAAACAGTACAGTGATACTATGATGTTTCTGTCTTGTTTGATGATGTCATAGTAACTGTGATGTCATCATATATATGACATCATCAATGGGCATCTATGACATCATCAAGGCTCACTGATATCAAAATGAGTACTAGGAAACTCATCACAACAACAAACTAGTAACAGCCACACTTCCTGTAACCGATGAACAGCACCAAAATGTCAGATATTCTGAAACATCAGACAAGTGCTACAATAGCAACCGTTATTTACTTTCCTCGCCTAGAATTGACAGAGATCCTCAGAAATTGTTCATTTAACATATTTTGCTAGAAAGAAAGATTTTCTTCAGCTGTAATTATGGAAATAAAATTTATTGACATTACTGACTTTGCTTATTTAATCTGTATACTGAATCAAGTGGAAAAAAACCATCTAAAATAGTGTAATTAGAATGAAAACAGATATTTTACCCATTTTCAACAAATACAACTTTATGTACTAGTAACCATGGATACCGGGTGCGGAACTGAGTGAAACAGACTGAAATCTAGTCTGAATGCATAAGGAGATAGCCTGTAAACTATTTGATGTTTGCAGGTATCAACTTTACCAATTACACAATTGATACATATGTGATGAATTGTGAAGTGCCTGTGTACAGGGCGAGTTACCCCCCTTTATACATCCACAGGTAATAGGCTATTGACCTATATATTGACCTATACATGTAACTTTTAAAACGTTTTTGAGTAGTTTTAAGCAATAAGTGATGCTGAATCAAGCATAAAAAAGCTTTTTTTCAGAAAAAATCATTGTCTGTGTATAAGGTAGCAGAGTACAGTAGAAATGGATTGACCCTAAAAATAAAGGGCATGTCTCGGATAAACATGGATAGCGGATTCATCCTGCACAACACACCTACATATATATATATATTTATAAACTATATTTTGAAAACGTTTCTTTTAGAAGAATGAATATTTTTTCAAAAAGTGATTTCCCCAGATTTGGGACTTGTGAAAACCATGGTTACCACATCAAAAACCGCCAAAAAATGCAAAAAGACGTGATTTTAACCCAAAATTTAACCCACGCAAGTTGTTTTTTTCTTTAAACCTGTCTTAAATTAAATATCACCTACTCTGTCACAGATACTCACGTTTTAGCAAAGGTCGTCAGATTAGTTTTTTCACAATATTTACACATGTGCTGAGTACATGAAAAGCTAGCTTTTGTTGTGTAGATACAGATTCGTAAATGGCCAAAAATGTAGTCTCAAGCCAAAATCGATTTTTTCTTTCTTTTAAAATGTGAAGCCAACATAGTCCAATTCATCATGTATATGCCTATTTTAGAGCTGATATTTTTAAACTTTTGATACATGTAATATTACAGGGGTTGTTCATTGTACAAATGTAATAGGACGAGGAAAAGTGATAAAGATAGTGCCGGCGCCAGGGCTCGAACCCGCGACCCTTGGCTCTCCAGTCTACCGCTGAGCTAAAGGGAAATTCCCTACAGCTGACGCTTGTAAGGCAACCTAATTAATCCACATCTTTTACACTATTCCCCCTTTTTTTTCAAATATCAACCCAGGTTCTTTGACTCCCCGCCAAGGGTCTCCTACCTTGAACGGGGAGGGACAACGGCACCAGTTTGTAATAGGACGAGGAATAGTGATAAAGATAGTGCCGTCGCTGGGGCTTGAACCCGTGACCCTTGGCCCTCCAGCCTGATGCTCTACCGCTGAGCTAAAGGGAAATTCCCTACAGCTGACGCTTGTAAGGCAACCTAATTAATCCACATCTTTTACACTATTCCCCCTTTTTTTTCAAATATCAACCCAGGTTCTTTGACTCCCCGCCAAGGGTCTCCTACCTTGAACGGGGAGGGTCAACGGCACCAGTTTGTAATAGGACGAGGAATAGTGATAAAGATAGTGCCGTCGCTGGGGCTCGAACCCGTGACCCTTGGCTCTCCAGCCTGATGCTCTACCGCTGAGCTAAAGGGAAATTCCCTACAGCTGACACTTGTAAGGCAACCTAATTAATCCACATCTTTTACACTATTCCCCCTTTTTTTTCAAATATCAACCCAGGTTCTTTGACTCCCCGCCAAGGGTCTCCTACCTTGAACGGGGAGGGTCAACGGCACCAGTTTGTAATAGGACGAGGAAAAGTGATTAAGATAGTGTCGGGGCTCGAACCCACGACCCTTGGCTCTCCAGCCCGATGCTCTACCGCTGAGCTTAAGGGAAATTCCCTACAGCTAACGCTTGTAAGGCAACCTAATTAATCCACATCTTTACACAAACATGGCCACCGTACGCTACTGTTCACTGCTACCTATGTCAGTCCAGATGATCTGAATATAGGTTTGCATATTATGTGTTCTAGAATTTTACATGGTACTGATGTTAGTGATACCGGACGATAATTTTCTGCTGAGTGTTTGTCTCCCTTTTTGAAAAGATGCAGGAAATGTTTGTACTTAGCCAGTCTACTGGTAGCTCACCGGTTGTTATTGTGGTCTTGAAGATTTGTTTCAGAATTGGTGCTATATGGTCTGCACACTTTTTAAGAACACAATTTGGAATGTTATCTGGCCCCGACGCTTTGGAAGGATTTAGGTTTCGTAGGAGCTTTGCTACTCCTTCTTGCTTAATATTTAGATAAGGAATCGAATGGTTTAAGTTTATACACGTTTTCTGCGTGATTTTGTTGTTACTACCGTTGAAGGCAGATGAGAATTGGTTCAGTAAAATTTGTGTCTTTTTTTACTGTCACTGACAAGTGTGCTCTGTGATTTTGGTGCTGCCGCCCCTATGTGATCCTGTTTCCTTGATTTTACATATTTTCAGAATGGTTTAGAGTTCTGATCTAGTCCCTCTTGTATAACATTGGTTACATAAACGTTTTCCGCTTTCCTTATTTCACATTTGCAGTCTTTTTGATAGTGCCGGTAGTTATTCCAATTTCCCGTCTTTTTGGCTTGATTATAAAGGTTTTATTTTTTCTTCAGCATTTTCCTTATCCTTTTGATGAACCAGTTCTAGTTGGTATATTTGAATTTAGTGAGTCTAGTAGATTTTTTTTGAATTTCTGCCAGCATTCCTCTGCTACTTTTTTTGTTTTCAACCATGTTATTAATGGTAGGGCTAAGACTGTCAATTTCCTTTTTTATTTCCACCCAATTTGCTCTTCTCCACATGTAAGATTTCCTTTTTGGTGTTTTCTGGTAGAATGGTTTGGTGTCCATGTCAGTAACTACAATGTCGTGGTCCGAGATGCCTGGTATATTATTCGATGTTTTGATTAGGCTTGGGTTTATAATGAATACTTGGTCAAGTAGGCTCTTTTTTCTTGTAGGTTCTTCATGGATTTGCATGAGGCCTGCTAGTATAGTTGTATTAATTAGTCGACATTGGATTTCTTTTTCATTTGCTTCATGTCGTATCGTTAGGTTTTGCCAGTTTATGCCAGGGCAATTGAAATCACCTGTAAGTATGATGTTATTTGCAGAAGGGTTTTGTGTTGCCAATTTCAATGATTTGTCTACTTCAGCTATAGTTTTGGTATCCCTGTGTTGCATGTGGAAAGCGCCAATGATGAGGTCTTTTGCATCTTTAAAACCTCATCATTGGTCTGTGTGGAGATCTGGTCGACCATGTACAAATCTAACGGGCTAAGAAAATGCAGAAATGAAAGCCTCATGTGACAAACAAAAATGACTTCCCACGAATGAAAACTATTTGTTTGGTGCATGCATATGCTTACAGTTGTTGGATGAATTTGAAGCTTCATATTTGCTTACTTCATTTATTCCAGATTTTGTATTTATAACGACTAATTCTTTATCCCTGATGAGACCAGAAATGACCATTAACACCCTTCTAGTCCTTTCACATGGTGTTGCAGTGTGTTATTTAAATGGGCAAAGAGGTTTATTTTTTTTTCTAAGATCAAGCTTAACTAAAGAAGACCAGAGGGAGAAGGTCAGGTATATGGTGAGGCCCTTGCTGACCTGTCTGTATTCTAGTTGGTATTTTTAAAATCAATTGTGACTGATAGTAACCAATACTGTGCTTTTAATTTTTTTCCAGGAAAATGTCTCAGTACTCACTGCGAATGGGAAGGCTTGCTGCTAGAATATTTGGTGATGTCGCCAGACCAACAAACACCAAGTCACGAAGAGTGGAAAGAATGTTTAAAGAAAAACCCTTTTATTTGCGTCCAGAGGTTGTCGACTACTATCCTAATTATAAAGTCATCAACAGGCTAGATGTCAAGCTTGGAACTTTAGGGATGTTCAGGTATGAATGGTTTTTCTGCTGTTCACTATATCTTTTATAGATATTAACAAAACAAAGTATGTGTGGGCTCTTGTTCACTATATACTATAAATTTTACCTTAATAATTAATAATAATAATATACAACATTTATATAGCGCTCTATATAATTTGTAAAATTACTCTAAAGCGCTTTATAACCTATGGGTAATAGTATTAGTTATAATTGTGAAATATAAACAAAGGCTTACAATCACTTTTATACATCTAAGCAAGCAGATAATCATCGCAATGTGCACATAAATGAACAAATAAAGGGTGGTATTTACATGGCGTCTTTGTAATTAATAAAAGAAAGTATATATGGGTATACATTTCAATAATCTCTAGAAACTAGCAATACTACATGTGTACGTAATATTACCTTTGCAAGCATATACCGTACAGCTTGATCATGACTTGATGGGTGTATTCTGGCCGCCAGTCACAGATCAGAGCATGTCCTTTTTCAGGGCTCGCATTATTGATCACCAAGTTGCGAGATTGCAACACTTTTTCAGATTTGGCGACAAAATATTCATGGCCTAGGGTGACAACTTCATTCCCATCATTACTTGAACACTTTTTTATTCTTTTTTAATTTGCATTGTTTTTACACCATGGATTTTGTGTACTATTGATCTATAAGGTGATTTAATGTGTACCACTACAGTAGCCGAGATTTATAAAAATAGACTTTTTATTTTTCTTCCTTTTCCAGGGACACCCATTTAGGTGTCATCAATGAGATTCAGCGATTGAATGTCATTCGTGGCAAGGTCAAGCCAGAAAAGGGTAAAGGCAGACGGGCTACTCGCAGATAACCAGATGTTGGATGAACAGACTTTTGGCGAACAAGCAAATAGTATACGTTGTGAAATGGAAAATTCCCAACATTTTGAAATGACATCATGCATTTAAAATTAGACTGTGATTTTTATTTTATTTTGAAATTCAAGTACTGAATTTCTGGTACAAATTACATTTGTCAGTTATGTTTTGAGTAGCTAACACTCTTTTTAACTATAACCTTGCTTTTTGTAATAATACTAAGTATCAATTGACTCTATACCAGCAATCTACTACAATGTTTTAGTGATTACTCAATAACTGATGTCTACCACAATATCACAGATGTCAACAAGTATCCATCATTGCTACATAAGCATAATTTAGATCTTTGAAATGTTTCAGACATGTAGACAAAATATTCCATCAAATTTTGTGTAGTTTACACACATGTATTTGTAACTGCCATTCATGACCTGTACATTACAACTATCATTCAAATTAACCTGAATGTAACTGCATGATCTTTGTGTGTGCGTGTAAAATTAAATGAGTTAATGAATAAAAGAATGCCAAATTTTGAAGACATATTATCTGATTTGTATTTCTTAGATCTGAACCTATAAAGTTTACGTTTCTTTAGACAAGTTCAGCAACAGCATGATCAGGTTTACCATAATGTGATGGAACGACATAGCACATGTAGTGGGCTCCATCGATCAATGTCAATATCTTTTGACTACATATAACTGATCTGAATTCTTCTTCAATATCATCAAAGGGAGATAATAATATAGTGTCAGCTTTTACATGATTTCAGGACAAGCCAATACAAAGGCAATTTGAAACCTCTTTTGGATATGTCAGTCAATGTTTCACTTAGAGAAAAAAAACACTTAAAAAAAAGGATGATGTTTTAATTTTGTTTTATTCAACCATGTACATATATTTCAATTTATAATACAATGTATCAAGGTACATCATTATATACATATATACAACACCTGCAATTTAGTTCATACAATATTGGAATGAAAACTTTCTTTTTCAAAATATCACTAAAAAAAGTTTTTGTTTTTTTTTCATTTAAGCTAGTAAGAATCTATAACTGCAGTTTGTGGCCTGATAAAAAAAATTGTCAAAAACCAACAGTAAGATCATTTGGCTTCAATGATATCACAGATTTAAAAATGTTAATTTACAATCTAATAAGTCAAACACAAAGTGTCCATATCAACAGCTAGAAGACACGAGTCGGGTTAACCCAGCTAACGCTATTATCTGGCTATCTTACTATCAGGGAAATTGCTCGAAGAGAACTGTTGTCCTCTGGTTTTATTAAGTTGTCTGAGACAACACTTTTCAAGAACTTCCCAAGCACTACAGAATAAGTTTTGTCTGTTTCCAGAACAGCTTTAAAAAAAACTGTATATCAAAGTAATTTATTATCTGACTGATCATCATGGATGACAGTTCTTGGAGCCTGTTCAGTGGATTGATCTTCAAGTATATGATAGATATTTATATATGTTTGTAAAAATTATTGGACAAAGGTATTTTCGTCTTTTTTCACTGGTGTTAGATAACATTATTGACATTTTTTCTGCAATATTTAAAAAAAAAAAAAAAAAAATCAAGTCCTTTTGTCAGTAAACTTGATATGACTTTATTGCCCAAAACATGTTCAATACAATGTACTATGTAAATATTTCTTTCCTGATATCATATCCAATTGTTACATCAAAAGCATACAAATTTGATAAATATTAAGTCACATGTATCATATCAACTTACGCCATATATCTTGTTTGTTCATGAAAGTGTCAATGATAGTATTAGTCATATTAATCAAAACACAACCAATTCTGAAAACAAACCCCTTGCCAATGTTTCACTGTTAGTGTGCTTTCCCATTATCTAATCACTGCTATGATAAACATCATCCACATACAGTTTCAGTCACATTTTAAAATGATAAAGTTTCTGTCAATAATAATATCAAAACAATAACAATCAATATTCAGGAATATAGTCCACTTTTTGAATCGGTGATATAGGGGGCAGCACTTTATGTCGGTCTGATCCTGGTCGGCCTCTTGACCCCGGTCGTGGGGCAGATGGCGGCCTTGCTTCGTGAAGATCCCCTGGTTGACTGGCTTGAGATTTCCCTCCTTTTTCCTCCTCCATAAACTCTAAGGGATTCATGGTTTCTGTGGGTAACTGAGGACCTTTACCACCACCGTGAACTGACCCCTCCGGAGAACCCCCACCCATATCACCTGCTGAGGCAACCGACAACATGGAGTCCGAACGTTCGTCGCTGGAGCTATCTTCGTCCGATTCAGCATGTGGTGGTTTCTGTACAGGGGCGGAATATGACCTGCTGACCTCTCCGTCCCCTAACCCCATTTGACCTTCCACTGTCTGAGGTGCTGTCTTGGGATACCTGCAGATAATGATGGTTTTCAGTATTGAGGTTATCTAAACTATAATAACTCAGGGTAATATTAGGGATGCCACAATACATCTGAAGTGTATCACAATATATTGCAATATAGAAGAAAAGTATTGCAATACATATCACATTATATATTGTCATCTGAAAAAAGTGCTCAACTGTAACTGTAAAATTGTGGTTGTATATTCCAGGAGTGCAGTTAGTGAGAGTAACCACTGGAGTATGTATATCTAGATACAAGATAGAAATAAAGTGGTTGGAGCGTCAAGAGTGAGAGGAAATAAAGATTATGTGTGTGTGTGAATACTTACTGAGTAACTATCTGCTCAAACAATGGGGGGATGTACCCCGATACTGCGTCCCTAGCCGCACTGTGTCTTCTTCTCCAAGACGCCTCTTCCTGTTATTGCAATAAAATTGTTTAATCAGTACAGGAAAGATTTTCTAAGCTTATTTACTTAAAAAACATGTATTCAGTTAATGAAATAAAACACACCCAAAGTCCTTTTAACAAAACATGCTCACAAACAGAAACCTTGTGCAAATATTTGTAGTAATATTGATTCCAAATTCTAACATTTTTATCAACAAACAATATTCTTAAACCTAATATATGCATAGAAAAGTCAAGGAAGGCCTCATTTACATGTACTTTGAAATCAGATACATTGGTGGGATCCAAATTTCATGATTTCCTTACAAAACATCATTTGGTGGGTACATGAATTCCTGGATTACAGTACCCACTCAAAGAGAGTATTCCTTTATGTCAAACTTGTAATTACTTTGTGAACATATGAATTCCTGGATGAAGACTGGATGAAATCAAGGAAATTAAAAACCTTATGAAAATGAGTGATTTCACAGTAACTAAAGAAAGGAAGAAAACAAAGGATATGTATGTTTATTACGAGAAATATAGCTTACCAGTAGGCCGCGCCCTGACTGTACAGGCGACTGTGTATTTTTGGTCCGTGTGTAAGCTTGAGACATTCCAGCACTATCTGCGATACTTGGTTTGGACCAAGTCCTGGTTCCTAACTGTGTAGTTCCATGGACGTCAGTTTCGGCATGTGTTTCTACGTCACCGTCGATCGATCCTGCTGGTGATCTGTTGATGCTGATTCCTAAGTAGTCCATCACCAGGCGCCGTAAACGTTTGTAAGCAACCTGGATGTCATCTAAAAAAAAATATGACAGTCTATGTATCACTTTGTAATTATTGTTTTCCCTGAGCATTGCACATTGTAAATTTAAGCTCTTATTTTTAGCCTTAATTGGATCAAAGCGTTTGCTTTTCTCAAAGATCATATATTTGTGTCAAGAAATAAATCCAGTGGAAATAATTGCTGTTTCAAAGAACTAAAGTCTGTTTCTAAAAATACCAAGTTGAACTAAAACTATGGCCTACAACATTATTCTGCTTTTTATAGAAAACTTATAATGCTGTAAGTGCAAAAAATTGAAACCATGAAACAACTTGTAAATCTGCAAAAAAAAATAACTAACAAATTAGTTTAACTTTTACACAATCTTATTTCTTCAAAAATATAACCAAAAAAGTGCCATTCTTCAGTATAAATACACCATTACTTTCACACAATTTTAACTACCCAGTGTTAGTGTGCAAATGTTTTTCTGATCATTGTCAGCAAAGGATGAAGAGAGCTGTATAGGTCACATTATAGATTTCGTTCAAGTTATAATGTAACCATGTTTGTTCTGATGTCAAAATTAAACACACGTAAATATTATATATTCAGTACAAGTCAAATAAAATCAGCTCGTTCCCTTTGATAAATATAGTGCACAACAAAATAAATTTGAAAGTAAAATAAAGTCTACAACACATCTTACCACTATCAATCATCATATCAAAAAATCCTGGGTGATCTTGGTTGTAGCCTGCATACAGATCGGCCCGCGACAGGGTGTGTTCTATCTGACCCTCAGTGTAATTCCCTTTGTCACGTAGGCGTTTCTCATGGGAGTCATGACCCAATGGCATGATCAACACATAGCGTGGCTCAAAGTAGGTGTTCTTAACTGTCAGTACACCCTGCAAACCAGAATGTATAAAAAAAATACTGAAAGATATATTAAGTGTGGGGTTAGGAATCAAGGGGGTTAACGGCAGCTTTATGCTAATGTAATGGATCTGGACTAAGTCAATCATCGGGATCAGGTAGCTCATTCGGTAGAGCGTCCATCTAGGGTTTGGAGGGTCCCGGGTTGGAATGCCGGTCTTGCCGTTCCATTTCTCTTTCTCCTGTTACAAAATTGGCTAGCTTGCCTACCCTTGTTTCAAGCACTGGGTGAATGCTTGGCAAGGGGATACCCAAACCAGGGTTGTAAAAAGTTGTGTCAAGGGCGAATTCAAGACTTATAAAAAGGAGAGAGGAATATAGTGGAACTGGACTGGGTTGATTGTCAGCAATGAGGTAGCTCAATTGGCAGAGCGTCGGTCTAGAGTTCGGAGGGTTCCGGTTTCAAATACAGGTCTGGCCATTGTATTTCTCTTTTTCCTGTTACACTTATAATAGCAAGAGATCAGGCATGTGTTTACCACACAGCCCTGCCATTAGCATGGCCATACCTCTAGTTCCATGTGTACCACACAAGCAAGTCCCTCCCTGGCCACACTCTCTATAGACTCCATCTGTAGGCCGTACCAATCTCCGTGGTACTGGTATGTCTGGATAAACTGGCCCTGAAAGACAAAAGAACTTAAAGTTAATAATTCTTAAACTGCTAAAAAATTACTAAAGCATCTTTACTTTTCAGTTTTATTCAGGAAAAAAGTACATCTCCTTTTAGTTTCATTATCAGTAGCTAAATGACTGTCAATTTTAGTTCTGGTTCACAACCATTTATCATATAAGGTTGCTTGATTATCGGCTAAGAGCAAAGATGGCTTGACAATCAACTGGAAATACAGATGGCTTGATCCTCTGTTGGGAAGGGAAGTTGCCAGAATATTTACTGAAACTAGGGTACATGTGGCTGCATTAAATTTATTCACAAGGAATAAAGATGGCTGGATTTTCTACTGGGAATGTAGGTGGTTGGAGTATTTAGTAGAAAGAAAGGTAAGAGATGATCATCTACTAGAAACATACTGGTAATTGGCTGAATTTTCTCCCATTCTTCACAAGTGAGAAATAGCACAGGCTTATTAAATTGTGACAACATAAAAAGTAAATGGCAATATTAATATACCACATGTACTTTTTTTTTAAAACATATCAGATCACTGTCAGTGGAGCAGTGACTGAAATAAAAGGATGGGGCAAAAATAATCACTTTCTTGAGGGTGTAACAGAGAAATTGCCAACCCTCAATATATTTGGTTTTCAAACCATCAGCAGAGCCTTGAGTTAGAAAACCCCAAAAAAATTACCCTGAAGGTTGGAGATTTCTTAGTCACACTTACCCTAAAGGTAGGGCGAGATTCTATTAATCTACTGGGAACTTAGCTGGCTTGATTATCTACTTGGAAAGTAGGTGACTCAAATATCTACAGAAAATCTAGATAGCTGGATTTGAGAGGCTGCACTGTATACACTATTATAGCTCTATTAATGATATTGAATCATGCTATGGCATTGTATTTACCATTTTGATGTCCATTTCAAATTTTTCGAGAGTCACAAAATGGTAGTCAATCCCGTCAGTCTCTTCTGGCTGCATCTTCCGTGTCGTGTGTGATATTCTAAACAAAATTTAAATTCCATAAATATCGATTCATCAAAAAATCACCTGATTTTTTTTTTTTATAAAATTTTGATCAATTTATAGCTATTGTGACCTTTACCTTTGACCTAGTTACCCTAAACTCAATAGGAGTGCTTCTCTTTCCATGGGACATCATCCATCTAAATTTGGGTTAGGACTGAAGTAATCATATATAATGTTCCAGAGGTATTAACATCCAGAAAACCAACATTTCCTATAATTTCTGTCTTTTTATAGCAGCTGTGACCTTGACACTTGATTTAGAGACCCCAAAATCTATAAGCTTCTTTTCCTCTTTCTTCATTCACACAACTTGGTTTACATAGGATTGATTGCTTTAAAGCGTTAACATTCAGAAACATATTTTTTTATGAGACACAGACAGACAAATAGACCACTTTATTGATAATGTTCCAAAACTTTTACCTGGAACAAACGTCAAAAGAACATTATTATTATATAGTATTTGAACAGATATACTTTTCTTTTGGTCATAATTTAAACTAAATTTATATGTTTTAACTCACGCATAGCCGAAGTAATCAGAAAACTCGTCGACCAGCTTCATGGCAAGGTCCTTCTTGCCAGATCCTTGAGGCCCAACCAGGACCAGCATAGGGTAGGGTGTCTCTATACTGGGCAATGTGCTGAAAAAATCAGGATACCAGTACAGTCATATTATCCGAACTGAAAAAATTAACTACCTAAGATAAATAGAGGTTTCACAACGAATGATGTTTGGTTATCATGTTTATCTGACTCAAGTTAGTTAATTTTTAAATAGTGTAAAGACACATTATAATTATTAAGCTTTACCACGTGTCTTTAACAGTTTAATAACATGATAATCAGACATTGCAGGATCGGCACCTTTTTTTGCCAATAACACCCATATTCTATCTAGAAAACGATACGTTTCCCATTGAAATGCATTATTTCTGCTTCCAATCAGGGAAGCTATTGCCATAAATCATGGCGTCACCATTGAAGATGACACAGTGCAAAGCATTTTTACAAGGTGTCATAATTCAAAAAATGACCAATGAAAAGACATCCAGGTGTTACCTACTTAACACCTATAAGTCGGTAACAAAACGTTTACCAACTCCTATCAGGTTTAACCAACGACTCGGGAGTGAGGAAACCTATAGTTGATGTTGTGGGGGAAAATAAACTGCATAAACAGTAATTTCATGGCTATTCTTGTGATTTACCTGTCAAGGACTCGGCTCAGCTGTAGGAAGGAGTACACAACATGCATGATGTGGTCCCTGGCCGCAATCACTTCCAGTGGTGGGTTAAACATGTTTACTGAAGCCACCTGAAAGTAATGGAAATCAAACATCACATCATTATACACAGTACTGACACAATCTAGATCTACTTCACAATCTTGATGTTATTAAATTGTTTCGCAAGCTATCAAATGTATAAATATGTTTTTAAACATAATGAAAAAGTGGCTTTTGAAAACTGTCAGCTTAACCTGGTCAATGGAAGTCTCTGGTGCAAATGTGTTACAGTTATATCCGAACTGAAGATAAGGGGAGGTAATTACTGCATTTACAGAAAACCACAGTGGGACAGGGTGCAACAATTTGAAGTCCAGGGTTTGAATCTGGTATTGCCTAGCTAAATATTTTACATTTATAACACTATTGTTGTATAAATTTTGTTCATTTCATTTTCATAATAGCCCTACAAGGTTTGTTTTTTTCTTTTCAGAAATGATTTATCAAAACGAGAGACATGCTGAACCTCTTACTAGCCTAGACACAGTTTTGGGCAGTGGTTTGGTGATCCTTAAGCTTCTGTGGCATTTAAAAGAACAGGAGTTATATTAATGTACCTCAAAATATCAATAACTGGTTTTGGGTAGTCAAAACATTGAAAAGATACTATGTGGGAAACTAGCTAAAGTAATAATAATCTGAAAGGGGACTTTATGCATAAATTATATGACTACATGTATGTACCCCTCATGATCAAATTTTGAGAACAAACCTTTCTGAAATACTAGCTATTATTAGACAATGCTTTACTGTAACATTAATCAAACTGGAATAAAAATAAACCGTCTTTCACTTTCTCGTTCCTTCATATAAATTTTGATTCATTACTTCTTATTTTTATATTTACACTTACTTCAATGCTTTCAATTAAAAAAAAAGAAAAGGAGGATTGTAAGAAAATTAAATAAATCGGTGTCGCATTTAATTTTTCTCCACATTTTCTTAGATTTCCATTTCCTGAATTCCCTTCTCTATAGTTACCTTTTCCTCTGCTTCCACACGGTGACGATCCAGCTCGTTCAGTCTCTGTATCCGATACAGGATAGACAGGCGGTAGTCAGGAAGCTCCTGGATGGGGTTCCGTAATAAATTCAACACACGCAACATCTCCAAGTCTTGTATGTATTTGATTTCTGAAATATCTATTACCTGTGATAAAAGAAAAAAATAATTAACACCAAGGGAATTAATCAATTTTAATCAGCATTTAATTAAAAATAAAGAAAAAGAATAACTTACTTAATATTCTAGAACAGATGATATCAAATTTTACCTGATAAATTTACATTTCAAAGGTGAGTGGTAGTCTTAATTTTTCACCTCAGTAGGGTAGTTTTATAATTTCTGAACCAAATTAGAATCTGGTCATGTGGCTGCTGTGGTTGAGTGGTTAAGGCGTCTGACCATCAGTGATAACTAGCCCTCCACCATTGGGTCGTGGTGGCCGAATGGTTAAGGCATCGGACTGTCAGCGACCACTAGCCCCTAGCCCTCTACCACTGGGTCGTGGTGGCCGAGTGGTTAAGGCATCTGACCTTCTACGATCACTAGCCCTTCACCACTGGATCATGGTAGCCGAGTAGTTAAGGCATCTGACGGTCTGCGATCACTAGCCCTCCAACACTGGTTCGTGGTGGCTGAATAGTTAAGGCGTCTGACCATCAGTGATCACTAGCCCTCCACCACTGGGTCGTGGTGGGTGAGTGGTTAAGGCGTCTGACCGTCTGTGATCACGAGCCCTCCAACACTGGGTTGTGGTGGCCGAGTGGTTAAGGCATCTAACCGTCTGCGATCACTAGCCCTCCACCACTGGGTCGTGGTGGCCGAGTGGTTAAGGTGTCTGACCGACTGAGATCACTAGCCCTCCATCACTGGGTCGTGGTGGCCGAGTGGTTAAGGCATCTGACCGTCGGCGACCACTAGCCCTCCACCACTGGGTCATGGTGGCCGAGTGGTTAAGGCATCTAACCGTCTGCGATCACTAGCCCTCCACCACTTGGTCGTGGTGGCCGAGTGGTTAAGGCGTCTGACCGTCTGTGATCACTAGCCCTCCAACACTGGTTCGTGGTGGTCGAGTGGTTAAGGCATCTGAAGGTCAGTGATCACTAGCCCTCCACCACTAGCTCGTGGTGGCCGAGTGGTTAAGGCATCTGACCGTCTGTGATCACTAGCCCTCCAACTGTGGGTCACGATGGCCAAGGGGTTAAGACGTCTGACCGTCTGCGATCACTAGCCCTCCACCACTGGGTCGTGGCGGCCGAGTGGTTAAGGCGTCTGACATCACTAGCCCTCCACCACTGGGTCGTGATGGCTGAGTGGTTAAGGCATCTGACTGTCTGCGATCACTAACCCTTCACCACTGGGTCTCAGTGGCCGAGTGGTTAAGGCGTCTGACCGTCTGCAATCACTAGCCCTCCACCACTGGGTCGTAGGTTCAAGACCTACATTGGGCAAACACCAGGTACTAGCTGCAAGTTGGTTTTTCTCTGTACACTCTTGTTTTCCTCAACTACCAATACTGGTTCTTAAATGACCAAAGCTGTTAATAGGACATAAAAAAACAAGAGGCCCAGAGGGCCTGTGTCGCTCACCTGGATATCTAAGCAATCATGGCAAAGGGAATATGCCAGATCCCAAGGCCAATCCTTGTAGCATATCTGTATTCGATTGGTTATGGGGTGGGGATCTCAACTGTTTCCAAGCTGTGACTCGGAAACTAGGTCCCTAGGGTTGTGGCCAGACCCCGGGATCAATTCTATTTCAAAGTTATGACCCAGGTACTATGTCTCCAAGGGTGGGGCCAGACCCTAGAGCCATCCTGGAAGCATATATGGTTATACGGTGGGGATCTCAACCATTTCCAAGTAATAAACTTTTTTTTGGCCCCAGCCCTTAGCCCGGGGGTCAGCCCCTCCATTTCTACAGTTTTGAATCCCTGCCTCCCATGAATGCTTCCGACCAAATATGATCGATATCCATGGCATATTTTTACAGAAGAAGTTGTTTATAGCAATATAGACAAATTGCCCCCGCCCTCAGCCCCCTGGGGGGTCAGACCCATCATTTGTACAATTTTGAATCCCCACCACCTAGGGATGATTCCAGTCAAATATGGTTGATATCCATCTCTTTGTTCCAGAGAAGAAGTCGCTTAAAGCAATAAAGCCTAATAACCCTTTTTGACCATGCCCCTCAGTCCCCTTGGGGGTCAGCCACACCACTTGTACAATTTTGAATCCCTGCCTCCTATGAATGCTTTTGATCAAATATGATTGATATCCAGTGCATATTTCTACAGAAGACGTCGTTTGTAGCAATATAGCCAATTTGCCCCTGCCCCTCAGCCCCCTGGGGGATCAGCTCAACCATTTGTACAATTTTGAATCTCTACTACCTAGGGATGCTTCCAGTCAAATATGGTTGATATCCATCCCTTAGTTCCAGAGAAGAAATCGCCTAAAGCAATATAGCCAAATTGCCCACTTTTGGCCCCACTCCTCAGCCCCCTGGAGAGTCAGCCCTACCATTTGTACAATTTTGAATCCCCACCACCTAGGGATGCTTCCAGTCAAATTTAGTTAAATTCCAATCAGTGTTTAAGAAGAAGAAGTTGTTCAAAGAAATTGTTGACGAACGAGCCGGTGAGCTAACAAACTAAGCCAATTTGAAGCTAACCTCATTGTCCTCAAGGTCAATGGACTCCAAAAGGTCATGTTCCTGTATTCCCTTCAGGCTTCGGATGTTGTTTCCAGCAAAATTCACTCTCTGGTGTCAAAAATGAAAAGTTTATTATAGACTCATTTACAGTATATATTATCTATATTATAACAGTAGATTAAAAAAATTGAATTGATGTATTTCTTTAATTATAATATCTAGACAGATTTATCAATAACCAATTAAGAACAAATTTGGTAACAATCCAGAATCTATAGTTTATTGAATTTTCGAAGAGACGAACCATTACAATTCTCAAACGTTGTTTATATAATACGAAATATCTATTTAATATATACATTTATCCGAAAAATTGTTATTCTTACCAGTAATTTCTTCAATGTTTCTAAGTTTTCAATCCTTTTAATCTGATTGTGGCACTGAAAAATGAAAAAAGAAAAATTAGATATTGATTAATTATTATGTAAAGGGCCTGTTTCCAGTAATGTTAATTCTCCATAGGAGCCTGCCCCCGTATAATTTCTTATCTAGCTCAACTACTGTTTTTTTCTTTTCCGAAGAATAATTTTACACCTTTCCGACACCCAGATTTCATAATTTCAGTGAAAATGTATTTTTATAAAGTTGTCAATTTCAGCATCAAAGACATAAGTTCGTAAATAAAAGAAGGTTATCTCGAAATTGTAATTCGCAACATAGTATAAATTTCTTTTGATAAATATTTCCAAAACATCGTGTTTATTCATAAAACATAAAAAAAAAAATTCTCGGATGAAAATGCACTTGCAGAGACACAATTATGAAGAAAAATGCCATAAAATTGCAATTTTCTCCCGTTATATAGTTTTGGATGCAAATTTCCATCAGAAAATCGGATAGAGCTTTACTTGTTTCATATGTGTACCAAAAATCAGCTAATTCCATGTGGTGGAACGTTCTCATATCGCCGCCTGAATGTGGTTGTAAATTGAAAGAAAAGGGGAAATGAGTAACAACCTTGTCTGAAACCCTATTATATAGCTTATTATATACAAACTTTTATATTGAATATCAGAGCGGATATTTTCATGACAGTTTTATGATGTGTAACGACTAAATAAACAGTATCGATATAAAGATTTACACTGAGGACACCCTGATACATGAATACTGTTCTATCTCAAGTTGTCCTCTTCTGAATTTTCTGATCGTGTGGCCTTGTACATTTATCCGTATCTTCTTGTCTTTGTCTATACGTTTACGGAATCATTGACTCGACGCTAGCTATTCTTGTCTCACTTTCCTTGTTTTATTGTCCCATCTCCAAAGCGTTGTGGCTCTGTCAGGGTTGGGACCCTGACTTGTCTCACTTTCTTTGTGCCTGCCGACCACGCCACATCGAATAGATAGATTATCCATATGAAATACTTTATTTTGTTCTAAGTAATCAATCAATTCTGCGCTTCTTGGAGGTATTGAATGTGATTTATTATATTGTCTTGTTATTTTGTGTAATTAGTTGTTCGTTATTTATCACACATTTTCGCATAATTGTACCAAACTACTAAGTATTAGCTGTTTACAGCAATCATCGGTGGCTTGCTATTTTGTTACTTTATCGACGCTTCATAAACCAATCGTTATTGTTTCAAGATGGAGGGTAAATGTGTTGGAGAAGGGTGTCAAGTATACTTCAAGAAACGTAGTGGCAATAAGAACAGAAGTGCACGCAATGTAAATAGTCCACAATATAAATGGCTCCTAGATACGCTGGTGCAACAAGGATTGATGTCAGCAAAGGAACAAGCACTTATTTGCCAGAAGTGCTACATGAAGTATCTTCGGAACAAAAATCAGCCTGAACCTGAACCCGAGCAGAACCAGGAAATAGAGGAAGAAGACGACTCCCCGTCCCATATCCTGCCGTTGCTGACCCTTCATGATCTTTTGAATGGATCATCTTCACACAAAAAATGCTGTCTCTGTCTTGTTACCTTTGCAAGAAATGGAACAAAATCATCAGTCTTACCAAAACGTGCAAGACATCACCTGATCTATTCACACAAACTGTGGTGTCCCA
Source organism: Mizuhopecten yessoensis (assembly GCF_002113885.1). NCBI lineage: Eukaryota > Metazoa > Mollusca > Bivalvia > Pectinida > Pectinidae > Mizuhopecten > Mizuhopecten yessoensis. The sequence continues at coordinate 375,387 of NW_018480050.1, read as the reverse complement.
CCTCATCCCGCGTCTGCTCCATTCACCTTATTGGTAACGACTTAGATCCGTCTACAGAGGTTGTCCTTGATGGTAGAGGTTCCTTGGAATCTCAGTTACCATCAAAATCGTCCGAAATCATTAATGACCTCCTAGAGGTGTCGCACGTCCTTTCACAGAACCAGTCTGCGTTTACAATAAGCTTTTCTTCTCTTGATGACTCGGCATGCATGGCCTGGACAGGTTGGTCCAAAGATCAGTTCCTCGAAATCCACTCGCACTGTTCCCCATATCTTTCATCTGGTATATATACCAAGACTACACACGATGCTCTATTACTGTTCTGGGTAAAACTGAAAACCGACATTTCCTGGAGTCAGTGTTCTTCTCTTTTTGGAATTTCCAAGTCAAGTGTGTCCAAAACTTTCCACTCCATAGTACAGGCATTAGACACATCGATAGTCCCACAATTTCTAGGTCCGGATCACTTGACAAGAGAACAGTTGCTCGGGCACAATACTGTCTTTTCAGAAGCATTTTTTGGAGATAAAGCCACTGCCATATTAGATGGCACCTATATTTATATCCAGAAAAGCTCCGACCACAAGCTCCAGAGAATGTCCTACTGTGGCCAGAAGAAGAGAAACTATCTCAAATTCATGAGCATCGCCTTACCAGATGGCTACATTCTGGACACAGTAGGACCATTCACTGGCAGCGAAAATGATGCTACAATTACAAAAAAAGTCATGGACAAGCTAGTTACTTGGCTACAACCAGACGACAACGTTGTCGTTGACCGAGGTTTTAGAGATGTCCTACCAGTTCTCGAAGCCTCTGGCCTCAATGCTAGCATGCCGTCATACCTGAAACCCGGTCAAAGTCAACATTCTGACGTCCAAGCAAATCTTGACAGAACTATCACCAAATCGAGGTGGATTGTGGAATCCTATCATGGTCATTTGAAACACTGGACGTTCTTCCGAACACAATTGGTGTCTAACAGCTTTATCAATGTCATCGAGGCTTTGCTTCGAACCGTCACAGCCTGTCTGAATGGTATTAGAGGACCGATCTACCAGAGATCTCCAGAGAGAGATGCCAAAGATAGGCTAATGGCTGAACGTATGAAGGACCGTTTGACAACACCGAATGGTTTAGCTCAGAGAGTCAAGACAGATCCGGATCTATCTAGACGGGCAAGGTCCGAGTTTGTCAAGATGGATGCATCTTCCGTACTGTTTCCCCGTCTCGATCTTGATTACTTGAGAACCATTACGTGTGGAACGTATCAGATATCTCTGGCTCCTGGTTACATCGCCGAACATTTAAGTGATGACGGAGACTATGAGGTGTGGCTTTACCAGCACTCCCCAGACCTTCTCCGATGTCAAATACATTCTCGACACAAAAGCCAAACGAAATATAACGTTTGGATACGGTTCACCGTTTCACCCGATGTTGAGGCCCCAATAAAGGACTACTACTGCCAGTGCCCAGTTGGAGAGAGAACGATGGGAATGTGTGCGCACATCTCCAGTATCTTGTACTACCTTGGGTATTACAGGACGTTGGAAAACCCTCGACCATTACAACCACAGGTAAAGAAATTCCGACAAAACTTGAAATAGTTATCCATGCGGCAACGGAGTGCATATGTCGAAAGTATGTTTGGGGCTCGATATGAAAGATCCCCGTTACCATGTGACTAACCAAACTTATAAATATAGGTATTATACAATCGCCCGTAGCTATGAACACTCCCGTAAATGCGAAAACCAACCAAAATCATAAGGAACACGTTTTGTTTGTTGTTCTGTCTATTTGTCAGCCAATGTCTTCAACCACGGGGACTTGTGAAGTAGCCATCTTGGATTTTTTTTATGAAAAAGTGTTTCTCTCACTTTTTTTCATATCTGTGTACATATTCTCAACATACCGAGCAAATACTCTCGTTTTTTTGTTAATTATCTAAAGAAAGTCGAAAATCGGCAATTCAACCATAGGCTAATTCAACCCAACATTTGAAAATGTTCCACCACTTACATTTTGATGATTTTTCCTCTCATCAATAGCATATTACGTACTGTTTAATAGGATAAAAATTGGTTTGCATCCAACGCCCATAAAAGGGTGTATTCTCTAAAAAACACAGTTTTTGTGTCTAAAATGTTATCATCGAAAATGGCATTTTTGAGATTGTTTCTTCCATAAAACAGCCAAATGGCGCGATGGAAACATGATTTTTTGTCACAATCATGCCATGAATGTATTCTTTACGGTGACCATCATTTGATTAGATTTTCATTAATATTTTACATAACATGCACATTTTATCAACACTTAGACAGCTTCTGAAAGGTACAACTTTGAGGAGCCATAAAAAACAAACCAAGTGACCTAAATCTTTATACTTTATAGATTTGTGACCACAACGGCATGGGCAATGCACCACCAACAGGAAATTTGAATCAGAGAAGGGGCCGTTTTGGAAACCGGCCCTTTATACATTTCTTAAACATTTTTCTTGTAATATTTAATCACAAATCAATTGTTTCTTTCATTTTCATATTGATGCCATTGGTCAAATTTCTTATTTACAGAAAACTTGATCTTCAAATACAAACCAGGTCCAGATGCTTTATCGGCAGGTGATCAAGTCCTTGTATTTTGGCGATTTTATTGTGGGCTAACTGTAGAGTGTGCAGTCTTTGACAGTTCTTCAGACCACTTATCTCAGATATTTGATTGTCTTTTGTATAGTCAAGGTAATTTGGTCAAATTTACAAATCAAATGATCTGATTATATCTTAAGAGTAATACAATATAGATAATTGATTTCACTAAATGTACTTGCATGATAAGTGTATCTTCAATCATCAATTTCAATGTCACTAAAATCAAGATAAAATAATGGGATACAAGATTTTTTTCAAACCCCCAAGCGGTGCGAAGCGCTATCAGGGTTTGATCTGTAAACACTTTGTCCACTTCCGGTGCTTTACCATGCGTGGAACCCTTCTGGGAAATTCAGGTCCCCATACTGTCTTCAAAAACTGATAGTTAACCCTACAGTATCTGTTGTTCTTACCAGTGAAATGGTAGGACTTTTCCATTTGGTAAATACAAAATATTTTATATTCGCATGTGAAGACGTCACTCTTAGTATGGTCCAATCTGAGCGGTACATTCTATTCTCTGCGTACATTTTCAGTTTCAAGTTGAGATGAAGTGACGGCAGAATAAGTGGTTGAGTGTACCACCTATGCAGCCTACATTATTGTTTTTATATACCTACACTATTAATATCATTTTTGTCTGTAAATGTTACCAGATAATAGGAGGAAACCGTAAAATTGCAGTAAATCCCATTCAAAATGGCGCTCTATATTGTTGTCAAGCATGACGTCATACAAGTAAAACTTGGCGACAAGCAGTATGCTACACACTTCCGCGCTTTTCTGACGAGCAATATTTGCGTGGCGTGTTGTAAAAAAAATGTATGAAATAGAAAATTTCATGATTTTCCCATTTAATACGGATTATTCATTTCACTTGTATAGAACGAATATGTGATTACAACCAAAAATCCAGCATTGGGACAAAATATGTCTTCGTAACAGTCTTGAGAAGTAATAACTATTATTCAAGTGGTGGGGGGCGGGGGTGTTGATATTTCATACATGGTCACTATTTGTAACGATCGCTGCTTCTCTCTATCAGAAGATGACGTTATTAACTAATCGTTGACATGCTAAATGCAAAAATAGTGCCATTAACAATTTATAAAACTATTCAAGTGTGCAGGATCCGTTCCCTCAAGATTGTTGGGCTGACCAGTTAGTCATTTTCGTTTGGCGTCCAGCAGCTTTGCTGCGTTTTCTTGTTACACAGGTGTTCATTTGTCAGTGTCCTACCTGTGGCAAATGTATATGTTTTTCCCGAAAGTCCCCGAACCTAATTTTTTTCTGTCTTTATGATTTAAGTTAAAGTTTTGCTAAAGAAAAAATGGCATTTTGAAAGGAGAACTTACAATTTTGATGTACACAAAACAGTTTTTGCAATGAAAACCACCCCAGCCCAATATTAACACTTTATAAACCACTCATAAAAAAGATATTGCTAAGGATACGATCTAGGTTGAGTTTCATCAGGTAATGATGCTGGGACAAGTCTGACATCTCCGTTATCTCGTTGTATGAGAGATCGACTTCCTTCAGGTTCTTTGGTGGCTCAAAGTCGAGGAGGCGACTGATTTTATTGTGGGAGACATCCAGGACCAACATGTACTTCAGGTGACTCAGTGGACTAAGGTCTGACATATAAACAGAAATTTAATATGTAGTACTTTGTATGTGTTTCTTCTAGAATTTGTGTAAATTATGGTATGACCTTGTTTTCTTAGAAATAGCTATGATCTAATGACCTCCACCTTAATATTGAACAAGAGTACAGCGGGGCGGTACAATATACGCCCGTCGAATGCCATATAGTGTTATATACTTTCTTACATTGAAATAAGATCTGCATCATTCAAAGAGTGGTTAGCTGACATGCTATAACAAGAGGCCCAATGGGCCTGCATCGCTCACCTGGTATTAATTCCACACTTGTAATCTTAAAAGTGGACTAAAATACAGCTACAGGCAGAATATCAGTGTGACCATGAATGTCAAACAATGACATTAGGTTGAAAGTGGGTCAAGGTCATTCATTTGAACAAACTTGGGAGCCCTTCATCCCAGCATGTTACTAGCCAAATATGATCACACTGGGCATTTTGGTTATTCAGAAGAAGTTGTTTAAACGTTTTACACATATTTGACCCCTGTGACCTTGAAAATGGATGACGGTCATTTATTTGAACAAACTTGGTAGCCCTTCATCCCAGCACGCTACTGGCCAAATATCATCACCTTAGGCCTTTTGGGTATTTAGAAGAAGTTGTTTAAATGTTTTGAACATATTTGACCCTTGTGACCTTGAATATAAGTCAAGGTCATTTATTTGAACAAACCTGGTAGCTCTTCAACCCAGCATGTTACTGGACAAATCTCATCACCCTAGGCCTCTCGAATATTCAGAAGAAGTTGTTTAAAGGTTTTAAACATATTCGACCCCTGTGACCTTAAATATAAATCAAGGTAATTTATTTGAAAAAACTTGGTAGCCATTTATCCCAGCATGTTACTGGCCAAATTTGTGCACCCAAGGCCTATTGATTATTCAGAAGAAGTTGTTTAAATGTTTTAAACATATTTGACCCCTGTGACCTAGAATATAGGTCAAGGTCATGAATTGGAACAAACCTGGTAGCCCTTCATCGCAGCATGTTAATGGCCAAATATCATCACCCTAGGCCTATCGGTTATTCAGAAGAAGTTGATGAAAGGTTTTAAAGATATTTGACCCCTGTGACCTTGAATATAAACCAAGGTCATTTATTTGAACAAACTTGGTAGTTCTTTATCCCAGCATGGTACTGGCGAAATTTAGGCACCCTATGCCTCTTGGTTATTCAGAAGAAGTTGTTTAAAGGTTTTAAACATATTTGACCCTGTGACCTTGAATAAAAATCAAGGTCTTTTATTTGAAAAAAGTTGGTAGCCCTTCATCCCAACATGCTTCTGGCCAAATATCATCACCCTAGGCCTTTTGGTTACTGAGAAGAAGTTGTTTAAAGTAAAATGTTGACGACGGACGGCGCACCATGCCATAAGCTCACTTGGCACTTTGGGCCAGGTGAGCTAAAAATGAAGGAGAAAATCTCCAGATAAAAAAATCAAATACTGAAATGAACAAAGGGCAATAACTTTTGCAAAAATCATCAAATCAAAATTCTTTTCAAGGAAACACAACAACATACCCTGATTATTTAGCCTACTACGTTTCAAAGAAATTTGTCAAAAAATGTAGGAGATCTCCAGACAAAAAAAATCAAATACTGAAACGAACAAAGGGCAATAACTTTTGCAAAAATCATCGAATCTAATTTTTTTTAAGGGAGACACAACTTCATATCATGATTATAATGTATACCAAGTTTCAAAGAGATCGGTTGAAAAATGTAGGAGACTGCCGGACAAAAATCAAATACTGAAATAAACAAAGGGCAATAACTTTTAGAAAAATTATCGAATCAAAATTCTTTTTAGGGAGACACAATTTCATATCATGATTATAATGTATACTAAGTTTCAAAGAGATCGGTTGAAAAATGTAGGAGGAGATTGCCGGACAAAAATCAAATGCTGAAATAAACAAAGGGCAGTAAATTTTGCAAAAATTGTTGAATCAAAATTCTTTTCGAGGAGACACAACTTCATATCATGACTATAATGTATACCAAGTTTCAAAGAGATCGGTTGAAAAATGTAGGAGGAGATCTCCGGACAAAAATCAAATACTGAAATGAACAAAGGGCAATAACTTTTGGAAAAAATGTCGAATCAAAATTCTTATAAGGGAGACACAACTTCATATCATGATTATAGTGTATACCAAGTTTCAAAGAGATCGGTCGAAAAATGTAGGAGGAGATTGCCGGACAAACAAATTTGACGGGCGTATAAATATGAATTTGTATTTAAGTAAGAACAGTGACAGGTCATACATGCATACATTATATTACTGTACCCTTAATCATTAAATTTTGATAGCAACCTGGAATTAGTTATTCCAGACAGTAGACACTAAGTAACCTGCATATTATACAAAAGGCATATGCAGACCAAATCTTTTTGAAATCATAATCATTTTTTAGTTTGGGTGAAAACAACAACATATTTACCTGTTATTTCATTGTATGGAAGCTCCACTTTTTGAAGATGGACAAACATTTTGATCATTGAAATATCATTAAGACTGAAACCCTGAAAAAAGAAATCTTCTTAATACAAATGTAATAAGTGTATAATGTAATACGTGTATAATGTAATAAGTGTATAATGTAATACGTGTATAATGTAATACGTGTATAATGTAATACGTGTATAATGTAATACGTGTATAATGTAATACGTGTATAATGTATATCTGTTCATGTTCATTATATTGTTTTTGTTACATGATGAATTTTAATAATTTAATTTCTGTATTTGACATATGATAACATAAACAGGTTTTATGAGGTCTAGCCTGATGAATTTCTATATGGATTTGTTTTAGATATAATAAAAGACAGAAAAGAACAATACTAACTTGGATATTTTTTTAGATCTATTAAATTAAAATGATTTTATTCTGAAGCGTTCAAATGCAATCAATGATTGTTATTCTAGATTATTATTTCCTGCCTGTTTTATTAATTACATTATGATTTGTTGTTTTGAAGCATTTCAAAAGACATCAGGCAAAATGATATGCCATCACTGTCATTTTTCTTTTAATACATGCAAATGAAAACACCCACAAAATTAGATATCAAAAATCAGTGATAAACTTTATATATATATTGAAAAGATATTTGGTCAGATGTCTGAAAAGAAAAGAAAAAACAAAATAGAAATACCCTATTAACTTACTTTAGGTTCTTGGAATGTTACCTGTCTTAGATTTTTTCACATTTTTATCCTAACTTTCAAACAATTCATGTATTAAACTATTTTACTTTTAAAACTTTTGGCATTTACTTAAACATAAAAAGAAATAAAAAATAGTATTTATAAAGATACATGTAACAGAAAAAAATCTGTTTTTCATAATTCAGTTACACTCTCAAGAGCCTAAAAGGAGTTAAGAATTTTAATATTTAGGAACTTGACCATTACAGTAATAAATTAAGCACAAAGCTATTTTTTCATATTTTACATTTATTAAACAAAATATAATCATTTACAAGCTATGATCCTGACATGCATACAATGATCTGACCTTGACCCTTAGCTCTGGCTTTGACCTAGATAAGAGCACGACGGTGATAGACTGGTTGTGATACACACATCTAGAAAGACTGTTTAGTCTTCTTCACCTTTGACCCTCAGCTATAACCTTGACTTTGCTACAAAACTGAGCCCAAAATATATATTTTTAAAGCTATATATATATTAAAAACAGTGTTATCCTTTTGTGTTCACTAGCTATGGAGCTTCCTGAATTCTGAATGCTATTAAAACTAAAAAGATAGACCAAAGTTTGCTACATGTTTCCCTGTATACTTTATTTTTTCTTTGAAAAAACTGTGATGTTTCAAAGGGCAAACACTTGAAACATGAACAGGTGTTACCGTGAGTCTGACTTTGTATTTATTCAAACAAACTGTTGTTGATATTTACCGGCACTGTAACATGTAGATAGACCTGCATGGATCCATCAGCTGATCGTCCCAAGTTAGACAGACCTCGGCCAACAGTTTCCTCATCCAAGATTCCTCCAGGGGATAGCTGCAATATAATGATTAACCAGAGAAGTGAATGAAAAATACAGATTAAGTGTGACGTACAGTTTACAAGGAATATTATTGAAAAGCTACATTGTTTGGCAATGTTTTTGTTTGTCAGTACCAGGAACATTGTTGTTTATTTTTTTGTTGCTTTTAATTGTTTTGTTGCCCAAACATAATGATTGCCAGTATTTGGTAATTTCATATTCCATCTAAGCAATAATTTCTATATGTAGCAGAAATGAACTGTGATTGCCGGCGACCTGGTAGCTAAATAGGTTAGAATGTCTGTATATATAGAGATCAAAGGTCCTAGGTTCGAACCCAGTGTTGCTGGGCATTTTTTTACTGTGGCGCCTGTGACCTTTATTTTTTTTTTAGGTTCAAATTGGAATTTATTCCCCCAGCATCTTTTGGGAGGGATGCCAGGGTTGGGGTGCCCCGGGTTGCCAGGGTTGGGGTACCCCCCCAGGCTCATCCCTCTTACATAATGTAGCCTCAAGCAGGAGGCCTCTTTCCCTTCATTCTCTCTTTCTTTTTCATTTCTTCTCTCAACCTCCAAATCATTCATTCTTTCATTCTCATTCATTACAATAATAATAATAACATTTAATTTGATCAAAATGATATACTAAATTACCCAAACCATTCCTCTTATTCATATTCAAATATTGACAGTACATGTACATTCATATTTATAAATTAATTTATATGCCAAAATCCTGCTTACTTGATTTGGTGATTAGTATATTTTACTCAAATTTAAACCAAATTTATGTTACTGAACGATATGTTGTTTTTTCATGTGTAATTTGGATAACTCAAAAATATGTCTGAGGAAATAAAAATGTACAAATACAAATGTATACACAATTTAAACCCAACATATACATATACATAGACACAAAAACATAAACAGTGTACAATCGTGTGAAATTTAACTACATGTACATGCTATGTATTTATAAATGAAGTAAACACACTATCGAGGTGAAAAAATATTACAGGAGTCCTACATACCACACACACACACACATGTACTCACTTACAGGTACACACTGCTACATATTACATAAGTTCCATTTTTCCTGCCTTTCAACTGGATACTGTTTATAGTTAGCAACTAGCGCTTTATCAACATATCTATGATCTGTAGTATGAAGAAGTCTTCTTAAAAAATTACTGTTTTCTGATTGATTGTTTATCAATGGTTGTTCTTGTGATATGTTTAAATTTTCTCGTGGAATGTTGTCTGTTAATGCAAAATATTGTAAAAAAATAAATGCATTTTTAGTCTTAATGTCATTGAATTATAATTATTGTCTCACAAGTCCTTAACTGTCTCCAACCAATTCCTGTCGATTCAATAAACTGTTTGAAACTAGGAACTGGTATATAATTCAAAAGATCACCAAGAAAACTGGATATTTCATTATTATCATCTTTATATTCTTTCCATGCTAAAATAACATCTTTTCAGAAAACATTAGTTGTCTTTTTTTATATTTCCTACCCCATAAGATTCTATAGAAAACTGCATTAATTTCACATAGCCACTTTTTTACCTGGATTTGGCAGTGAATACAGTAAATGTGTTATAAGTGGTAGTACCAGTGTTATATTACAACTGTGGTTTTTCCTAAAAGAGTCAGATTTCTTTTAGACCACATTCCAGGCAATTTTCTTATTTTGATAGCTTTATTTTAAAATTTAATTCAATGATTTCAGATAACTCCAAAGAAAAATGTATACCAAGAAGTTTAAAGTTTTTCGAAGACAAGTCAAATTTATGTTCGAGGCATAAAATCTCTTAAATTCTGAGTATTTCTTGTTTCCGATCCATATCAACCGACACTTATCTATATTAAGTTTAAGTCCAGACACTGTAGAAAATATACTGAAGTCAGTTATAGTACTTGACAATGACTTTGAAGAACCATCTAGGAATAAAAAGGCATCATCTGCATATTGACCAAGCAAATATTCTCTATTGTTTACTTGTACACCTTCTATAAATTTGATTTTTTTTCAATTGTATAGCCGAAATTTCATCACCTATCAAGAATAGATATGGGGAGATGGGATTCCCTTGTCTACATCAACGTTGTGCATAAAAAAATGAGGAAAAATATCCGTTTCTAATTATTCTGCTTTTTGCATTATGATAAAAAATAGGTACCCATTTAAGATTCACCAAAATTGATTTTTTTTAAAGACCTATGAATAAAACTCCAATCTATCGAGTCAAATGCATTGTCAAAATCAACAGGTAGTAATAAACCAGACATATTTTTCTTCTTCTAATTCATGCATGTGGTGCCTGTGACCTATTCTTATTTCAAGCACCGGAAGTATACTTGGCAAACTGATACCCAAATAAATCTGGGTTGTAAATAGTGTAGTCTTAGGGGAAGAAGACCTAGAAAAAGGAGGGAGGGAGGCCAGAACACAACTGGGTCAATCACTACTGACCCGTAGTTCAATGGGTTAGAGTGCCCATCTAGAGTTTGGTGGTCCAGGGTTCAAATCCCGGTGTTGGTTTGCAATTTTCATTTCCTTTACATTACTTCCGCAATTAGTCAATAATATAACTATCAGCATCATATGCACTGGAATATTTTCACTAGTCAGTAATTGAATCATTCTTGTGTGAGATCGTATTATAACATCCAATAGCTTTTCAATTTCTTGCTTCAAGCACATAAAGGCTTTCTCTTGAGTCCAATTTGCCTGAATTTCTTTTGTAGTGGAACTGGTATGGCACGATCGTGAGCGACAAGGTACACATTTAGCTATATTGGTTAGGGTGTCTGCCTTCCACTGGTATGGCCCGATCATGACCGACAAGGTATACATTAAGCTATATTGGTTAGGGTGTCTGCCTTCCACTGGTATGGCTCAATCGTGAGCGACAAGGTATACATTTAGCTATATTGGTTAGTGTGTCTGCCTTCCACTGGTATGGCTCGATCGTAAGCGACAAGGTATTCATTTAGCTATATTGGTTAGGGTGTCTGCCTTCCACTGGTATGGCTCGATCATGAGCAACAAGGTATACAATTAGCTATATTGGTTAGGGTGTCTGCCTTCCACTGGTATGGCTCAATCGTGAGCGACAAGGGATACATTTAGCTATATTGGGTAGGGGGTCTGCCTTCCACTGGTATGGCTCGGTCGTAAACGGCAAGGGATACATTTAGCTATATTGGTTCGGGTGTCTGCCTTCCACTGGTATGGCTCGATCATGAGCAACAAGGTATACAATTAGCTATATTTGTTAGGGTGTCTGCCTTCCCCTGGTATGGCTCGATCGTGAGCAACAAGGGATACAATTAGCTATATTTGTTAGGGGGTCTGCCTTCCACTGGTATGGCTCGATCCTGAGCCACAAGGTATACAATTAGCTATTTTGGTTAGGGTGACTGCCTAAGAGTTTACAGATCCAGTTGGTATGGCTCGATCGTGAGCAACAAGGCATACATTTAGCTATATTGGTTAGAGTGTCTGCCTAAGAGTTTACAGATCCAGTTGGTATGGCTCGATCGTGAGCGACAAGGCATACATTTAGCTATATTGGTTAGGGTGTCTGCCTTCCACTGGTATGGCTCGATCGTGAGCGACAAGGTATACATTTAGCTATATTGGTTAGGGTGTCTGCCTTCCACTGGTATGGCTCGATCGTGAGCGACAAGGTATACATTTAGCTATATTGGTTAGGGTGTCTGCCTTCCACTGGTATGGCTCGATCGTGAGCGACAAGGTATACATTTAGCTATATTGGTTAGGGTGTCTGCCTTCCACTGGTATGGCTCGATCGTGAGCGACAAGGTATACATTTAGCTATATTGGTTAGGGTGTCTGCCTTCCACTGGTATGGCTCGATCGTGAGCGACAAGGTATACATTTAGCTATATTGGTTAGGGTGTCTGCCTTCCACTGGTATGGCTCGATCGTGAGCGACAAGGTATACATTTAGCTATATTGGTTAGGGTGTCTGCCTTCCACTGGTATGGCTCGATCGTGAGCGACAAGGTATACATTTAGCTATATTGGTTAGGGTGTCTGCCTTCCACTGGTATGGCTCGATCGTGAGCGACAAGGTATACATTTAGCTATATTGGTTAGGGTGTCTGCCTTCCACTGGTATGGCTCAATCGTGAGCGACAAGGTATACATTTAGCTATATTGGTTAGGGTGTCTGCCTTCCACTGGTATGGCTCGATCGTGAGCGACAAGGTATACATTTAGCTATATTGGTTAGGGTGTCTGCCTTCCACTGGTATGGCTCAATCGTGAGCGACAAGGTATACATTTAGCTATATTGGTTAGGGTGTCTGCCTTCCACTGGTATGGCTCGATCGTGAGCGACAAGGTATACATTTAGCTATATTGGTTAGGGTGTCTGCCTTCCACTGGTATGGCTCAATCGTGAGCGACAAGGTATACATTTAGCTATATTGGTTAGGGTGTCTGCCTTCCACTGGTATGGCTCGATCGTGAGCGACAAGGTATACATTTAGCTATATTGGTTAGGGTGTCTGCCTTCCACTGGTATGGCTCAATCGTGAGCGACAAGGTATACATTTAGCTATATTGGTTAGGGTGTCTGCCTTCCACTGGTATGGCTCGATCGTGAGCAACAAGGTATACATTTAGCTATATTGGTTAGGGTGTCTGCCTTCCACTGGTATGGCTCGATCGTGAGCGACAAGGCATACATTTAGCTATATTGGTTAGGGTGTCTGCCTAAGAGTTTACAGATCCAGTTGGTATGGCTGGATCGTGAGCGACAAGGCATATGGCTCGATCGTGAGCGACAAGGCATACCTTTAGCTATATTGGTTAGGGTGTCTGCCTAAGAGTTTACAGATCCAGTTGGTATGGCGCGATCGTGAGCGAAAAGGCATACCTTTACCTATATTGGTTAGGGTGTCTGCCTTCCACTGGTATGGCTCGATCGTGAGCGACAAGGTATACATTTAGCTATATTGGTTAGGGTGTCTGCCTAAGAGTTTACAGATCCAGTTTGTATGGCTCGATCGTGAGCGACAAGGTATACATTTAGCTATATTGGTTAGGGTGTCTGCCTACGAATTTACAGATCCAGTTGGTATGACTCGATCGTGAGCGACAAGGCATACATTTAGCTATATTGGTTAGGGTGTTAGGGTGTTAGGGTGTTAGGTGTTAGGGTGTTAGGGTGTTAGGGTGTCTGCCTAAGAGTTTACAGATCCAGTTGGTATGGCTGGATCGTGAGCGACAAGGCATACCTTTAGCTGTATTGGTTAGGGTGTTAGGGTGTTAGGGGGTCTACCTAAGAGTTTACACATCCAGTTGGTTTGAGTTCAAGTCTTTCTGTTCCATTTTTCCTTTCTTGTTACACTTCTTATTCAAACACAAGACTTGACCCATTTTGACAAATACTGTTCGCAGCTGGCAGATTTCTATGGATCAGACATCATCAAATGTTTCAAGTCTGATATTAAGGATATGAGTATAGTTCCAACCAACAAACTCTCTACTTAAAAATATTTTTCGATAGAGTGTAGATAGTCGGTAAGTCCACTGTAGGGTCTCTTTGAAATATCTGTGAACCAGGTTTGGTGCCCACTTCAATTACTATTTGTTTGTATGTTCCCATATTTCCATATATGGATCGAAATGTTATTCATATCTCTGTCAACTGAACAGATGCCATTTTTGTAGGTCAGGGTAGTGACTTAGGCGGACCGGACATTTTCTAAACAAAAATTATATATTACGTTTTCGGTCAAGATCAGTACAGCTTGTTGATTAGTCACTACCCTGACCTACAAAAATGGTGTCCGCTCATGTGAAAAAATTTGAACAAATGTAAACTGAGGACACTTCTGATGGAATTTAGCAGCTCTTGGTGATAATAAAAGTGGATTTGGATCAATAAATAATCCATTTATCGATATATGTGAGGTATGTGTTTTTGTCATAGTCAATATTTGTTGTCAGCACCTCAAAACTCTCCGACACCTTTTAGGCTAGTGTTGGATAATTCCATGTTTTCATATAGCAGTGCGCTCTGGCCCCACACCAGACATCTATCTGTCAAAATGTCTAAGTCTGGTGTTAGGGCCAGAGGAAACTCAGGCTATATTGATGACAGTCATTGCTTCAAGTAAAGCTTAGCACCCCCCGAATGCTGTCACACAAGATTGATCCTTTTTCACAAAATTGTACACCAAACAGTAGCCATAAACCCAACTCACATACTCACATCCGTAGACCCTCGAACCAGACATGCACACCCTCGCGCATACAAACACATATCTGCTACAAAGGACACCTACAAATATTCATTCTTCCTACACACAATAACACAATGGAATCTCCTTCCCATAGCATGCACAGCAGCTAGTACAATGCACAACACTAGAGGACTTCAAGGCACACTTACCCTATGCAGCCCTTGAAGCCCTCATCACACGCTAAACACATACGTCAGCTTTTATCTTTTATCTATACCTTGCACACACAAAAAACACAAAAAACAACAACAAGTAATATAATCACTGTAAACAACCCCCTTTTTCACGCCTCTGCAATAGGACCCCCGAGGGCATAAACGTCAACTTTGATGGAGCCCCCGTAAAGTAAAGAAGAAGATATGTAAATGCAGTCGTTTCAAAGCATCAATGAATACTTGTTCTTACCTCAACATCTTCTTCATCAACTTCATCATCTGCATCGTCTATCTCGTCGATGATCTCCTCTCTATCTATGACATCTGAATTATCTATCACGTTGTCTAGAGATAGAATGTTGGCATCATAATTCAGTACGTGAGTTTCACCTCCTACATGGACAACATTTCCTTCAATCACTGGAGAAGAGTGCTCCGCGTATGCACCGTTTTCCGCCATGTTTGTTTCCTTTCGCCTAGAAACAAATAGTACCGCAGCAAAAAACTGTAAAGTGTGATACGCCACAGTATCACTTTATGTTATTCACGAAATGAACAAAGAAAAAGAAAAAAACAAGTTTGATGCAAAAAAATACATCTGCTTAAGTAATGAATTATGATATAATATTTTAGTGTTATAAATATTACAGAGCCTTCGTGAGTTCTGTGATATCCTCGTGTAATATTTCATTTTTTTTTATTATTTTAAGGATTCTTTAACGTACAATGATTTAATTTTTATTTTTTGCATTTCATTATTGTTCTTTCCAATTCATGCTCTAGGCTTGTTTTAGTAGCCTAAGTCATAAATTGTTTTAGTGCATGTGATGAAAACCAAAAAAAATAATTAAATTGTAACCTGTGCATATACAATGGGAAATGTGCGTTTTGGTGGTACAGTAACATTACCAGGAAAAAAACTAGGGCCTTTTCGTTTAAATGCGAACAACCGGTTTTTCCGTTTTTAAATGTATCAATTTCGGGTATAAATCCTGGCGGACCTGCACATTTTTATGAGGCCTTGTTAGGCTTTGTCAAGGCTCGCATATATATACTAACAGAGACGCGCATAAAAGCAGCAACAGATTACTAGGTCCGACGTTATTTAATAAACGAACTACTACGGTCCGACCGAAAACGGCCCTTAAATCAATCATATGATTGCGGGGTACGTTGTCGGTAGGTGCAGTGGATAGCACATTGACTTGCCTTTCACCAAGACGGCCGGGGTTCGATTCCCCGATCGGACGTGAACATTGAGGTTAGGGTCACCTGCACGACGACGTGGATTTTCTCCGGGTACTCCGGTTTCCTTCCACACTAAGACCCCCACGCGCTAACATCCTCATTAATATAATCACGGACATATGTTATATACGTCTCTGGATAATCTAATTCCGTGATATAATATGAGTTGAAATAACTCGTTTTATAATTGGTTGAGGATTATCTGCAAACAAATGGAAATAGATTTTAATGTATGACACTGAACTTTTAAACCGTTGATAACCGAAATGTGTTTCTGCATTTGACGAGAGGCATAAACTCGTATTATTAATAAGGGCTATTGTCTGTTGAAGTAAATCGTTTTAGAAATAACGGACACGCATCCTTAAGTTGGGACATGCGTGCCATCGTTGAATGTTAGGGGGTCACAACATGGCGTCGATTATTACCCGTCAAATTCTCTTCGACAGGCTTCTAAGCTCCAAATTATCACTTTGCAAAAGGGCAATATCTTTATCGAACATTCTTTTTCAAAAGCCTCCAGCGCCGGGACAGAAAAAGGTATATTTGCGAGAAAAACCACACTTGAACATCGGTACCATCGGGCACGTGGACCACGGAAAGACGACATTGACAGCCGCGATCACCAGAGTCCTTTCGCAAAAAAAGGGCGCAAAGTTCCTTAAATATGATGACATAGACCGAGCACCCGAGGAAAGAAAGCGAGGGATTACCATCAACACCGCTACAGTGGAATATAATACGGAAAAACGCCATTATGGTCACATCGATTGTCCGGGCCACGCCGATTACATAAAAAACATGATCACAGGTATTAACGAGAGGTCACGTTACCTATTTTGACGAATTATGAATTCGTTATTTTTCAATGAATAACGCAATTCCATAATATTTTGATGCATGGCACTTGGGAAAAAAAGATGTTGTAACAGGTTGGGTACTATTAAATCGTCTATTCTCCCGATCTACTGATGGCACAACGGCGCATATGAGTAATAATCCTGTATTTGGGTAACAATTTTATTACTGAAATGAACTAAAAACATACAAAATTCTTTTACAGATTATGTACAAAAAAGTGCGTCATTCTTTCAACATTTATCATCCAATAACAATGCCTACACACTAAAGTCAATGAAGAACAAAGTCACTAAAAAGTTTGACATCAGAATTGATAAATGTGTGTGCACTAATGTACTTCATTGTGTTATTTATTGGATTGAGTTGAAAGAATAACACCTTTTGTGTTTTTATTTCACTTCATTCCCCATTTCAGTAATACAATTGTTACTCAAATGGTAGTCTGAATTATTCTGACGTTTTATCGACTTTTTTCATATCGGTCTGTCGTCGATTAACGTCAGAACTCTGGCCCTCTATGATATGCGGGAAATATGCGACCCAAGCCGGGAGCGCACTTCAAACTGATATTTTAGAAACAAATCGTCACTTTCACACACATGTCGCACATGGATCGAAAGATCTATTCTTTATGCACAAGATGAACATACATAACATGCCTCAAACAACCAATACAATCACTAAAAACATATTTTTTCAAACTTACTCTGTTTTACTGTAGTTTTTTGATAGCCCTGCCTTCTAATGCCACGTGACTAAATTCTCACCGGCCTACGTCATAACGTTGGGAAATACCTTGGGTAACGCGAGATCTCATCAAGTCATGTGACATTGCTCATGGCCTAATTTCCATTAAAAACATGGGTTGGTATAGAAAACGTTGGAACATACTTTTCGTAATGATCTTTGAAACATGCTGTTGATACCACCTAGTGCATAAAGAATAGATCTTTGGATCCATGTGCGACATGTGTGTGAAAGTGACGATTTGTTTCTAAAATATCAGTTTGAAGTGGGCTCCGGGTGCGGGTCGCATATTTCCCGCATGTTATAGAGGGCCGGAGTTCTGACGTTAATCGACGACAGACCGATATGAAAAAGTCGTTAAAAATAATAAGAATAATTCGGACTTCTCAAATTGGTAACTGTTATACATAAATGCAGGATTATTACCCATATGCGCTGTTGTGCCCAACCTGTAAACTAGGAGTAGCTTGGTTACTTTTACAACTTATTTTTATCCCCCGCTTTCACCGAAACGGGGGATATTACTATGGGTCTGTCCGTCTGTCTGTCTGTCCGTCCATCTGTCTGTCCATCTGTCATGCTTCGTTTCCGTGCAATAACTACAACAAATATTAAACAATTTTCTTCAAACTTGGTCACAGAGTTCAATGCTTCAAGGGCTCGGCCAAGTTTGATGACCATTTTTAGCGGACCCCATTTCCTGGAGTTATGGCCCTTTGAATAATAAAAACGTCATTATCTGCAGCCCTTCGTTTCCGTGCAATAACTTCAACAAATGTTAAACGATTTTCTTCAAACTTGGTCACAGGGTTCAATGCCTTAAGGGCTCGGCCTAATTCCTGTAGGAACTCTATTTAAATCAGAGATTTATAACGATAGAGTTCCTGCACAGCGCCTATATAAATATGTATGAAATGGAAGATGGTGAGTGTTCAAAGTACTCACGTGGTTTATAGTAATTGAACATTTATATCGCCAACGAAACTTGTAATTCCCAATAGATAAATGCTTCCGCTATATGATCCAACTAAAAAAACTGATATAAATGCATTGTACATCACCGCAATAATTCTTATTTCCAATGTACCCAAAATCTCATTTTGAGATGTCCGCCATCACTGTTTACAACACCGCACATGCGTAGAGAAGCAACAAAAGTGTATTGCTTTTAGTCCAGAGGCCCCCAAAGGGAAATCAGTAAATCGTTCTGTTAGTTACAGAGAAAGTTAAAATAGACAAAGACGAAACAAACACTAAATACACAAAAGTGTTTTTAATATTATTTATTATTGGGTAAATGTATTTTTTTCTTTCTCCTGGAACAGCTTCAGAACTAAACTGTCACAGTGTACTTTATTTTTACCAAAACTGAAATTCAGACAGTAATGAGTTTGGTAAAAATAAGTACATTTGTTTTAAATAATCACAATTATTTGCCAAGGTTTATTTTTATTTTTGTGTGTTTTTCCATTCCAATATAAATAAACTTTAGTACTAATCAAGTAATTACTATTCACAACCTAGTATTTTTTATAGTATTTTTATATTACAAAACAACAGTTATTCATAAACAAATTTCAATATATATGTGAAAAATGACTTTATTTATTACGTCCGAAATAATTCCACCTTTCCTGATACAATTGTTTTTTTGTGCATTTTTACATTTCTTTCGATTTTCCTTGTATATATATGATTGGTTTTGTATCATAGTGGATTATATTTCAAAGATATCAGATATGCCATAGAGAGTATTAATTAATTTTCATTTTCTGTAAATATGGAGAAGTAAATCAATACATGTTTCAGATTTTTTTATCACATTAAAATGGTTATTAAGAGCAAAGAGATAATAGTGCTATTGGTTTTTCATCATATATACAACGATGACAAATTATAATTATATCCCTGTTTCAAATAGCATCCAAAATAGTAATACAAACCAAAATATAAACAAACACAAAGGAAATGACTGATAGCTGACAGAAAATTACCTCCGGGTGTTTTAGTGAATTAACTGTCCGGCAATCTCCTCCTACATTTTTCAACCAATCACTTTGAAACTTGGTATGTCTTATAATCATGATATGAAGTTGTGTCTCCCTTAAAAGAATTTTGATACAACAATTTTTTCCAAAAGTTATTGCACTTTGTTTATTTCAGTATTTGATTTTTGTCCGGCAATCTCTTCCTACATTTTTCAATGGATCACTTGTGAAACTTGGTATACATTATAATCATGATATGAAGTTGTGTCTCCCTTAAGTTTTTTTTTAGATTCGTCGATTTTTGCAAAAGTTTTTGCCCTTTGTTCATTTCAGTATTTGATTTTTTGTCCGGAGATCACCTCCTACACTTTTTATAGAATGTCAGCTAACCGCTCTTAGAATGATACAGATGTTATTTCAATGTAAGAAAGTATATAACACTTTATGGCATTCGACGGGCGTATATTGTTTCACCCCACGGTACTCTTGTTTAAATACTGTTATTGCACAATCACTTCCGGAACGTCATGGAATGAAAACCAATATCGAGCATTGGTCTAGAGCGCCTTAACATAATTAAGGTATCAAGTATCGTTCATATAGGCTGACCAGAGCGCCTTAACATAAATAAGTTATCTGGTATCGTACATAGGCTGACCCGAGCGCTTTAACATAATTAAGTTATCTGGTATCGTACAAAGGCTGACCCGGGCGCCTTAACATAATTAAGTTATCTGGTATCGGACATAGGCTGACCCGAGCGCTTTAACATAATTAAGTTATCTGGTATCGGACATAGGCTGACCCGAGCGCTTTAACATAATTAAGTTATCTTGTATCGTACAAAGGCTGACCAGAGCGCCTTAACATAATTAAGTTATCTGGTATCGTCCATAGGCTGACCCGAGCGCCTTAACATAATTAAGTTATCTGGTGTCGTACATAGGCTGACCCGAGCGCTTTAACATAAATAAGTTATCTGGTATCGTACAAAGGCTGACCAGAGCGCCTTAACATACATAAGTTATCTGGTATCGTACAAAGGCTGACCTGAGCGCCTTAACATAAATAAGTTATCTGGTATCGTACATATGCTGACCAGAGCGCCTTAACATAATTAAGTCATCTGGTATCGTACATAGGCTGACCCGAGCGCCTTAACATAATTAAGTTATCTGGTGTCGTACATAGGCTGACCCGAGCGCTTTAACATAATTAAGTTATCTGGTATCGGACATAGGCTGACCCGAGCGCTTTAACATAATTAAGTTATCTTGTATCGTACAAAGGCTGACCAGAGCGCCTTAACATAATTAAGTTATCTGGTATCCTACATAGGCTGACCAGAGCGCCTTAACATAGTTAAATCATCTGGTATCCTACATAGGCTGACCAGAGTGCCTTAACATAATTAAGTTATCTGGTATCGTACAAAGGCTGACCCGGGCGCCTTAACATAATTAAGTTATCTGGTATCCTACATAGGCTGACCAGAGCGCCTTAACATAGTTAAGTCATCTGGTATCCTACATAGGCTGACCAGAGTGCCTTAACATAATTAAGTTATCTGGTATCGTACATAGGCTGACCAGAGCCCCTTAACATAATTAAGTCATCTGGTATCGTACGTAGGCTGACCAGAGCACCTTAACATAAATAAGTTATCTGGGATCGTACATAGGCTGACCAGAGCGCCTTAACATGATTAAGTCATCTGGTATCGTACATAGGCTGACCCGAGCGCCTTAACATAATTAAGTTATCTGGTGTCGTACATAGGCTGACCCGAGCGCTTTAACATAATTAAGTTATCTGGTATCGTACATAGGCTGACCCGAGCGCTTTAACATAATTAAGTTATCTGGTATCGTACAAAGGCTGACCAGAGCGCCTTAACATAAATAAGTTATCTGGTATCGTACAAAGGCTGACCCGAGCGCCTTAACATAATTAAGTTATCTGGTATCGTACGTAGGCTGACCAGAGCACCTTAACATAAATAAGTTATCTGGTATTGTACATAGGCTGACCAGAGCGCCTTAACATAATTAAGTCATCTGGTATCGTACATAGGCTGACCAGAGCGCCTTTACATAATTAAGTTATCTGGTATCGTACATAGGCTGACCCGAGCACCTTAACATAATTAAGTTATCTGGTATCGTACATAGGCTGACCAGAGCACCTTAACATAAATAAGATATCTGGTATTGTACATAGGCTGACCAGAGCGCCTTAAAATAATTAAGTCATCTGGTATCGTACATAGGCTGACCAGAGCACCTTATAATTAACATAATTAAGTTATCTGGTATCGTACAAAGGCTGACCCGAGCGCCTTAACATAATTAAGTTATCTGGTATCGTACATAGGCTGACCAGTGCACCTTAACATAAATAAGTTATCTGGTATCGTACATAGGCTGACCAGAGCGTCTTAACATAATTAAGTCAACTGGTATCCTACATAGGCTGACCAGAGCGCCTTAACATAATTAACTTATCTGGTATCGTACATAGGCTGACCCGAGCGCCTTAACATAATTAACTTATCTGGTATCTAACATAGGCTGACCCGAGCGCCTTAACATAATTAAGTTATCTGGTATCGTACATAGGCTGACCAGAGCGTCTTAACATAATTAAGTCAACTGGTATCCTACAAAGGCTGACCAGAGCGCCTTAACATAATCAAATTATCTGGTATCGTACATAGGCTGACCCGAGCGCCTTAACATAATTAAATATTTTAATATTGTTCATAGGCTGACCAGTTTCTGAGCACATACAGAGAAATTGACGAATAAATGAATTGGAACAAAAAAAAATCAAAGAGAAATGTGCTTCACATTGTGTATTAATTAATTTTAGTTTATTATCATGACTTTCCTTACTCTTCAATGACATCAAGTCAATTCCATTGTATCATGGAGTGCGCTCGTACATTTCCAGTTTCTGTGCTTGTTTATTCACAACACACAAGACTGCAATACACTTTGAATTACAATCCAGTTATGTATAGGGAAATATTTTTTACATAAATTTTTCAAATATAAATGTTCAAATCAACACTACTGTAATGCCAATTCGACTACATATTTGAATAACAAAATACTGGCATAGATAATAGGCATTAGAAATCAAAATATATAGCTAAAACGATAATTGGAAGCCCATGTATCACTATCTGATGTCAATATCTAAAGAGTAGCTTTTTCACTTATGTGTCTTATTTGTCTGTTAGGAAGACAGACATTACATTTGATTTAAGGAGGTACATATTTATTGAGAAATGCACTACTTTATTTTGGAATAGAGAAGTTACCTAAAAGGTGATTGTTGGTTATCCTAATACCATGTTTTTCAAGCTCAAGTTTATTAATTTTCAAATTGTATTTTAGACAAAGTTTACAAGCTAGGAGGAAAGTATATATTCTCTCACATTTCATAAGTGCTTTCCCGTTTTGCTAGGAAAACGACAAATCTATCTGTACATATATATATATATCTCACACATGCTATTATTCTGACAATGTGTCTGTATTGTAAAACGCCTAGACTTTTGTGCGGTGCATTAGTTTTACAATTAAAAGTGATTTTTATGACGGGAAGCACGGGAGAAAAACCACCCATCAATTCTGTGTGAGGTAGAGGAACACTTGGGATAGAATTTTTGAAGTTCAGCATTTGGCAAAAGCCTCACACAGAACCTCGACATCTTACCCTTGGGTTGAGATTTCTCTGCCTGCATCAATATCACACAGGAGGGATATATTCTTTTACAAGGCTGCTGTTCCTAAAGATATTACCTCTTCACTAGAAAATAATAGTATTGCCGTCTTCCTGCCTGCTATTTACTTCATATATAGTGCGATATTGAAAGGTCCATCTGTACGTCCTGTCATGTCGATGTTCTACTTTTTATAGTGAATATATAAAGTTGTTTGCTTATTTCTGATTATACACACTGCTATATTTTTCAGGAACCGCCCAGATGGATAGCTGTATTTTGGTGGTAGCAGCTACAGATGGAACTATGCCGCAGACGAGAGAACATCTTCTGCTTGCTAAACAGATCGGTATAGACAAGCTCGTAGTGTTTATAAACAAGGCTGATGCAGCTGATGCTGAAATGATTGAATTAGTGGAGATGGAAATAAGAGAAACGCTTACTGAGTTCGGCTTTGATGGGGAAAACACTCCTGTTATAATTGGATCTGCCTTGCAGGCTCTTGACGGGGTCAACGATGAACTTGGGGCTAATAAAGTCCGGGAACTACTTGATGCTGTTGATAGTTATCTCCCTGACATGATACGTGACCTTGACAAAGATTTCCTTATGCCTGTTGAGAGTGTATTCACCATTTCTGGGCGTGGAACAGTTGTGTCCGGGCAGGTTGTGCGTGGTATTGTGAACAAAGGAGATGATGTAGAGCTGAAGGGTCATGGTTTCAATTTAAAAACCACACTTACTGGAATCGAGATGTTTAATAAAAGTCTCGGGAGAGCTGAAGCTGGAGATCAGCTTGGAGCACTTCTGCGTGGTCTGAAAAAGGAAGAAGCAAGAAAAGGAATGACGCTCAGTAAACCGGGAAGCATTGTGTCAGGAAATAATATTCAGGCAAAAGTTTACCTGTTAAACCGTGAGGAAGGTGGAAGGAAGAACCCCTTTATAGATGGCACCCAAGCCCAGATGTACAGTACAACTTGGCGATGTCCATTTTTCTTTCAATTGGATGAAAACAAGCCCATCTTGATGCCAGGAGAAGATGCCACTGTTGATATATATCTACTGAAGAACATGTGTGTGGATGCTGGGCAGCGTTTCACTATCCGGGATGCCAACACCACAACAGGGTATGGTGTCATCACCAAAGTCTATCCTGATGTAGACATGGAAGGCTTTCTAGCAAAAAGAAAGAAAGAAAAATCAGCAAAGAAAAAGGCAGAAAAAAAGGCTGAAGGGACATAACTATGAGAACAAAAGATTTAATGTCGGTCGACTCGGACTTGATCGTCAAGACATTGCTTTGGAAACCATTTTTGAAGGAAAGAAAGTGTTAGATTAATTTTTATATTACAGCTAAAACTGTTCTAATGAAACTGTATGGTCGTTTCATTTGCTCATCAGATCCAATGAAGGTCTTTATGAAATTTTATTTGACTATTCGGTCGTTGAGCAGGATTATGTATTTTTGTGAAGAAAGTCTGCACATCAGGTGTTCTTGTGCATATATGCTATAGTGCTACAAAATATGCTGTCCACTGTATGTAGATATATGTTGAAAGAAACCGTATAGATAAAAAGATGTTAGAAACATGTTTGGAGTGATGAGAAAACATTACAAACATGTTCATTGCAAATTACTTGATTGAAAAAATGAGTGGAATACAAACTTTCAGTATTTGTAAATACACTGTACAAAATGTACTGTACCTACAAAAGATGATTTCGAAAACTCCTGTGTCTTCCCAAAAAATTGTGGCATTTCATGATAATGTGTGGTTGGCTATTTTAGTGAGCATAAAATTTAGCATTCAAAGTTATCAACTATACAGTATTTCATAGTTACCTCATTTCTTGGCATTCAAATGATTTCTATAAATTCTACATCAAATGAAGCCTTTGGGCAAGTGATTTGTTCGTGATATTATCATTATGCCAGTTTGATTTCATTGCTTCAGTAGCTAATCAACTTGGCTGTCATTCATTTTCATTTTGGAAGACATTTTTTATGACTATCTGGAATTTTCGAAGACATCTGTGGTAATGTTTTCTGTACTGAGTGAATGAATCATAAATATATATTGTTCTTGTGTACCAATATGTGTTTCTTGGAATTAAAAAATGGACAATGAATCCCAGCATTTTCCCTTAGCTTCCTGAAATTGATTTAGAAGGCATTTATACTGTACTGGGAAATACTTGCTGGAGTCCGACTTTTCGATTTACGTCATCCTTAATGATGCCATATAAATCATGAAAACAAATAGAACACAACATACAATATGTTTATAGTCGGTATATTGAAGGATGTAATTAACACTGGGCCAATCCAGATTGTCACAGTAAAGAGCCAATATTAGACTTGGCACAAGTTTTTCGCTATACAGTATTCAAACAATATCAAACTATTACATAATATCAACAACACAAATTCAAAGCATGATTGATTATTGAAAGAAAACTGAAAACATTAAATTCATCTCATGGGAGTCAAAACTTTCACCATCATGTAATATATTAGCTACAGTACTGTACGTTTTTGCTCTTCTGGAACAAAGTGCCTGTGAGCTTGTGGTATAATAACGTTTACCGTCCGTTGTCTCACTGAGGTCGTTACTATAAACAGATTTTTGGTGTCATTACTTTAGAGGCTTGATACTATGGGATTGTTTTATCATTTATTTTCTAAGTTTATGTCTCCCAAGGTTTCACAGTACACGCAAACTGAAGTATCCATACCACAAAGGCGCCATTACATTAAAGGGACATCGTGTGAAAAGTCATATTGTTTTTAGGTCACCTGAGCTTTAGCTCAAGTGACCTATTGCTATCCGTCTTCGTCCGTCGTCGTGCGTCGTCCGTTAACATTTTACATTTTCAACTTAAGCTGAAATACCGGCAAAGGGATTTCATTAATATTTCATGGGAAGGTTACTAACATCTCCCTGACCAAGTGTTTTTCGGGTCGATCAGAAATCCAATACGGCCGCCATTTTGAAAAACTATTTCAAACTTAGTCAAGTTCTGCTGGGCCGATTGAACTGAGACTTTGTAGGAATGATTGACTCATGGTCCTGACAAAGTGTTGTTATTTTGCGGGTCTATCAGAAATTCAATATGGCTGACAAGGCCGCCATTTTGAAAAACTATTTCAAGCTTAAAGTCATGTTCTAATGGGCCGATTAAACTGAAACTTTGTAGGAATGATCGACTCATGGTCCTGACATAATGTTGTTATTTTGCGGGTCTATCAGAAATTCAATATGGCTGACACGGCCGCCATTTTGAAAAAATATTTCAAACTTTAAGTCAAGTTCTGCTAGGCCGATTGAACTGAAACTTTGTAGGAATGATCGACTCATGGTCCTGACAAAGTTTTGTTATTTTTCGGGTCAATCAGAAATACAATTTGGCTGCCATGGCCACTATTTTGAAAATACCTATTTCATACTTAAAACAAGTTCTAATAGGCCGATTTAACTGAATATCGGTCTAGGAAAGATCAGCTCATGGTCCTGACAAACTTAAGTTAACGTTATACTTCACAATTTTTACTCAAATTGGTACATATTTCAACAACACAAATAAATATTGTAGGACTCAGGTGACCGTTAAGGCCCATGGGCCTCTGGTTAATGAATGTATGTGTTGAATGCACTTCCACTTATGTTACCTCGCTATCCCATATTCATAGTACGTTCCAAATGTCCAGTTTGACCACTTGAATTGTTCGGGAAAGCCCTGTTAAAAATAGCGCCAATAACGTCGCCTAACGGTTTTGAAACGAGGTAGTAAACACAGGTGGTCTGACCGAGATGCAAAGTTTCCAGGGGCCCCCCAGAGAGGGGCCATCAGGCAACTTCAACTTCTTACCACACTATGAAACCAAGTAATATGATTTTTAATTCCCTATTGAAACTTATTGAATTAGTAATTATTCATCATCAGAAGTTAATTGCACACATGCCAATATTCAGAATTTAAATGAAGAATTAATTGGTGGCATCTCAGTATTATTTATAGACACCAGGAAATATCTCTTACCGGATTGTGACTGGTACAAATGGGTACGGGGCTAAGCACCTTCCCTCAACCATGGGACAAACCTTTCTTTAAAAAGGAATATTCACAAGACGAATATCCCTTTTCAAATGTTTTCATAAAGTGTATATATGCATTGACAAGTACAAAAAAAAAAAGATTTTTAGCCAAGAGGGCAAGTGAGCTTATGTCATAGTGGGGCATCTGTCATACATCAACTTTTCCTTTAAAACAATTTTTTCTGAAGAACAGACAGGCCAAAAGTCATGATATCTGGCTGAAATCTTCATTAGAAGGAGCCCGTCAAAGTTTGGGAATGAAAATGACCTTAACCTACTTTCAAGGTCACAGGGGTCAAATGTGTCAAATGCTTCCAACGACTTCTGAAGAATTCAAAGTTATAAAATCTCCATATTTGGCTGGTTGCTTTCTGGGAAAGAGCCTGACAAAGTTGAGAATGAAAATGACCTTGACCTACTTTCAAGGTCTCAGTGGTCAAATTATGTCAAATGCTTCTAACGACTTCTGAAGAATTCAAAGTTATAAAATCTCCATATTTGGCTGGTTGCTTTCTGGGATAGAGCCAGACAAAGTTTGAAAATGAAAATTACCTTGACCTACTTTCAAGGTCACAGGGGTCAAATGTTTCAAACACTTCAAACGAATTCTTCTGAAGAACTGAAAGGTATAGAATCTTCATACTTGGTTGCTTCCTCAGATAGAGTCTGACAAAGTTTGAGAGTGAAAATGACCTTGACCTTCTTTCAAGGTCACAGCCGTCAAATATGTCAAATGCTTTAAAAGCCTTCTGAAGAATTAAATTGAATATGATCTTCATATTTGCCTTGTGACTTAATGGGATAGAGCCAAACAAACTTTGAGAATGAAAATTACCATGACCTACTTTCAAGGTCACAGGGGTCAAACTTTTCAAGCGACTTCGATGGAACCGAGAGGGATAGCATTTTTATATTTGGCTGGTTGCTTCCTGGGATAGAGCCGGACAAAGTTTGAGAATGATATTGACTTACCTACTTTCAAGGTCACAGCGGTCAAATATGTCAAACTCTTCAAACAATTTCTCCTGAAGAACTGAAAGGTATAGAATCTTCATATTTGGCTGGTGGCTTCTTCAGATGGAGCCTGGCAAAGTTTGAGAGTGAAAACTACCTTGACCTTTTTCAAGGTTACAGGGGTCAAACTCTTCAAGCGACTAAGGAGGAGGAACTGAAAGGTATAGAATCTTCAAATTTGGCTGGTTACTTAAGATTGAGCATGACAAAGTTAGGAATGAAAATGACCTTGACCTACTTTCAGGGTCACAGTGGTCAAATATGTCAAAAACATCAAACGACTTCTGATGAATAATCGAAAGGCATAGAATCATAATATTTTTCCGGTGGCTTCTCACCAAAGTTTGGAAATGAAAAGAACCTCAACCTACTTTTAATGTCACAGAGGTCAAAAACATTTTAAATCCTTAGTTCTGAAGATCCAAAAGGAATGGATTCTTCAGATTTAGCTGGTAGCTTCTTGGAATAGAGCCGGCAAAGTTTGTGAAGGAAAATGACCTTGACCTACTTACAAGGTAACAGGGGAAAAAATATGTCAAACACTTCAAACAACTTCTGAAGAAGAACCAAAAAGCGAAGAATCATATAATAATATTTGACTGGTAGTTTCAACTGATGGTGTCAACAAAGTTTGCGAGTGAAATATTTGTAGTACAGTATAATATTTAATGAGAATATTTTGATATGACTGCTTAAAAAATATTCAGGTGAGCGATACAGGCCCTCTGGGCCTCTTGGTTTTATAAGCTCACCTGGACCGAAGGCCTTTTGGTTACTGAGAAGACAGACGACGGACACAGCACCATGCCATAAGCTCACTTGGCCCTTCGGGCCAAATAAATGATACTTTTTTGTATATTTGGTTCATTTCCAAGTGGAAACTTTGTCTAGTTCTAGATCTATATACAATGTAGACTTGCCCTGTCCAGTAACCTGACTTTGTGTAGTTCTAGATCTATAAACAAAGCAGCCTTGCCCTGTCCAGTAACCTGACATTGTCTAGTTCTAGATCTATATACAAAGTAGTCTTGCCCTGTCCAGTAACCTGACTTTGTCTAGTTCTTTATCTGTATAGGAAGCAGCCTTGCCCTGTCCAGTAACCTGACTGTGTAGTTCTAGATCTATATACAAAGTGGACTTGTCCTGTCCAGTAACCTGACTTTGTCTAGTTCTAGATCTATATACAAAGTAGCCTTGTCCTGTCCAGTAACCTTACTTTGTCTAGTTTAAGATTTGTATACAAAGAAGTCTTTGTGACGGAATCCATGTGTGATACAGATGTTGCATACCCTACCAGATTGCCTGACTGTAGCACCAGTATAATTCTATTTGTGACAGAAGCCATG
The DNA here is from genome assembly GCF_002113885.1 of Mizuhopecten yessoensis. Lineage (NCBI taxonomy): Eukaryota > Metazoa > Mollusca > Bivalvia > Pectinida > Pectinidae > Mizuhopecten > Mizuhopecten yessoensis. The sequence goes on along the minus strand of NW_018480050.1, from coordinate 345,561 downwards.
TGTGATACAGATGTTGCTTACCTTACCAGATTGCCTGACTTTGGCACCAGTATAATTCCATTTGTGACAGAAGCCATGTGTGATACAGATGTTGCTTACCTTACCAGATTGCCTGACTTTGGCACCAGTATAATTCTATTTGTGACAGAAGCCATGTGTGATAAAGATATTGCTTACCTTACCAGATTGCCTGACTGTGGCACCAGTATAATTCCATTTGTGACAGAAGCCATGTGTGATACAGATGTTGCTAACCTTACCAGATTGCCTGACTGTGCCACCAGTATAATTTAATTTGTGACGGAAGCCATGTGTGATCAAGATATTGCATACCCTTCCAGATTGGCTGACTGTGGCACCAGTATAATTCTATATGTGACGGAAGCCATGTGTAAAACAGATGTTGCTAACCTTACCAGATTGCCTGACTGTGGCACCAGTATAATTCTATTTGTGACGGAAGCCATGTGTGATACAGATGTTGCATACCCTACCAGATTGCCTGACTTTGGCACCAGTATAATTTTATTTGTGACGGAAGCCATGTGTGATCCAGATATTGCATACCCTTCCTGATTGGCTGACTGTGGCACCAGTATAATTCTATTTGTGACGGAAGCCATGTGTGATACAGATGTTGCATACCCTACCAGATTGCCTGACTGTGGCACCAGTATAATTATATTTGTGACGGAAGCCATGTGTGATACAGATGTTGCTTACCTTACCAGATTGCCTGACTGTGGCACCAGTATAATTCTATTTGTGACGGAAGCCATATGTGATACAGACGTTGCTTACCCTACCAGATTGCCTGACTTTGGCACCAGTATAATTCTATTTGTGACGGAAGCCATGTGTGATACAGACGTTGCTTACCTTACCTGATTGCCTGACTGTGGCACCAGTATATTTAGCTCACCTGGTCCGAAGGACCAAGGTGAGCTTATGCCATACCGTGGCATCCGTCGTCCGTCTGTCGTCCGTCCGTCGTCCGTCCGTCTGTCCGTACGTAGGTACGTACGTCCGTACGTCAACAATTTCTTTAAACGACTTCTTCTTAACCATTGGTTGGAATTAAACTAAATTTGACTGGAAGTATCCCTAGGTGGTGGGGATTTAAAATTGTACAAATGGTGGGGCTGACCCCCCAGGGGGCTGAAGGGCTGGGCCAAAAAGGGTCAATTTGCCCATATTGCTTTCAGCGACTTCTTCTCTGAAACTAAGAAGTGGATATCAACCATATTTGACTGGAAGCATCCCTAGGTGATGGTAATTGAAAATTTTACAAATGGTGGGGCTGACTCCCCAGGGGGCCTACGGGCGGGGCCAAAAGGGGGCAATTTGGCTATATTGCTACAAACGACTTCTTCTGTAGAACTATTCACTGGATATCAATCATATTTGATTAAAAGCATTTATGAGAGGTAGAGATTCAAAATTGTACAAATGGTGTGGCTGACCCCACAGGGGGCTGAGCCGAAAAAGGTTATTTGGCTATACTGCTTTAAGCTACTTCTTCTCTGGAACTAAGTGATGGATATCAACCATATTTGACTGGAACCATCCCTAGGTGATGGTAATTGAAAATTTTACAAATGGTGGGGCTGACTCCCCAGGGGGCTTACGGGCGGGGCCAAAAGGGGGCAATTTGGCTATATTGCTACAAACGACTTCTTCTGTAGAACTGTGCACTGGATATCAATCATATTTGATCAA